>NW_020714363.1:0-83701 GCF_002925995.2 Terrapene triunguis | reverse complement strand
AGGGGCCCCACTGGGGGAAAGTCATGGATCAGTAACCCCGCCCCCCCCATGCGCTGAGAGAGGAGCTACGGGAGTTCCTTGAGGACGTCCGTGGCTCCCGCAACAAGGTACAGCTTGCACTCCAGCGATGGGGGGATTTCCATCAGATCCTCCGGGCCGCGAGGGCCCTCATGGGGGAGGGTAAGAGGACTGGGAGGCAGGCCGCCGCGGCCTACCAACGGGTCTGCCTCTTCCGTGATTCCTTAATCACCTATGGGGTAGGTCACGGATTGTTGCACGGCCCGACGGAGGCCGTGGGCGTCTCTGCCGGCGAGGATCCCCCCCAGCCCTCATTATGGCACCGATCATCTTTGCAACATTGAACACCCGGGGCTGTAGGATGGGTCTCCGCAGGAACCAGGTGCTCTCCTTCCTTCGGGAGGGGGGGTACTCTGTGGTTTTCCTGCAGGAGACCCATACGGATCCGGCCGCTGAAGCTAGCTCGCGGCTGGAGTGGGGGGACAGGGTCTACTTTAGCCACCTCACAGTTCGTACGGCTGGAATGGTGACCCTGTTCTCCCCCGACCTATGGCCTGAGGTGCTGGGGGTCGCCGAGGCTGTGCCGGGCCGCCTGCTGCACCTCTGGGTCCGCATGGAGGAGCTTGTGGTCAAGCTCGTCAACGTTTACTTCCAGACATCGGGCCTGGAGCGGTTGCGTTTTTATCAGCAGGCGTCTGCCTTCCTCGGCACCTTGGATCCTCGCGAGTGCCTGGTCCTGGGCGGGGACTTTAACACCACTCTCGAGGAGTGGGACCGCTCGGGGACCGAGCAGTGCCCGGCCGCCGTGGACGTCCTCCGGGAGATCGTCGAACATCACTCCCTGGTGGACGTCTGGCGCGACCACCACCCGGATGACGTTTCGACGTTCACTTTTGTCTGGGTGGAGGTCCATCGGTCGCGCCACTCCCGGTTGGACCGCATCTATTTGTCACGCTTCCATCTTTCACGAGCCCACTCCTCCAGCATTCGGCCGGCCCCTTTTTCAGATCACCATCTAGCCACCGTGACAGCCTCTCTCTGCGCGGAGAGGCCGGGGCCGGCCTATTGGCACTTTAATAATAGCTTGTTGGAGGATGTGGGCTTCGTGGCGTCCTTCCGGGAGTTCTGGCTGGCCTGGCGAGGGCAGCGGCGTGCCTTTCCCTCGGCGCGGCGGTGGTGGGACCTGGGGAAGGTGCGCACCCGGCTCTTCGGCCGTGACTACACCCGGGGCGCCAGCCGACAGAGGGATGCGGTGATAGGGCAGTTGGAACGGGAGGTCTTAGAGCTGGAGAGGCATCTGGCCGCCAGCCCCGGTGATCCATCCCTCTGCGGAGCATGCTGGGAGAAGCGGGAGGAGTTCCGGACCCTCGAGGACCATCGGGCCCGAGGTGCCTTTGTTCGATCCCGCATCCGCCTCCTTCGGGAGATGGATCGCGGCTCCCGCTTCTTCTACGCCCTGGAGAAAAAGAGGGGGGCCAAGAAGCACGTCACCTGCCTTCTAGCAGAGGACGGCACCCCCCTCACGGATCCGGCGGAGATGTGTGGGAGGGCCAGGACCTTCTACACAGGCCTTTTCTCCCCGGATCCGACCGATCCTAACGCTTGCAGAATGCTCTGGGATGAACTCCCGACGGTCAGCGCGGGCGACCGAGACTGGCTGGAGCTGCCTCTCTCTCTGGCCGAGTTCTCGGAAGCCCTCTGCCGCATGCCCACCAATAAATCTCCGGGCATGGACGGGCTGACCGTGGAGTTCTACCGCGTGTTTTGGGACATCCTCGGCCTGGACCTTGTCACCGTCTGGGCCGAGTCCTTGCAGGGCGGGGTCCTCCCTCTTTCGTGCAGGCGAGCCATGCTCGCCTTATTGCCGAAGAAGGGGGACCTCCGCGATTTACGGAATTGGCGTCCCATCTCGCTCCTCAGCACGGACTATAAAGTCGTAGTGAAGGCCATCTCGCTGCGGCTATGGTCCGTGCTGGCGGACGTGATCCACCCAGACCAGACCTACACCGTCCCGAGCCGCACCATCTTCAACAACTTGTATCTGGTCCGGGACCTCTTGGAACTCGGGTGTAGGGATGGTCTGTCGTTCGCCCTCCTGTCCCTGGATCAGGAGAAGGCGTTCGACCGGGTGTACCACGGGTATCTCCTGGGCACTCTGCGAGCGTTTGGCTTCGGGCCCCACTTTGTGGGTTTTCTCCAGGTGCTGTACGCTTCCGCGGAGTGTCTGGTCAGGCTCAACTGGACCCTGACCGAACCGGTCAGCTTCGGGCGAGGAGTACGTCAAGGGTGCCCCCTCTCGGGCCAGCTGTATGCTCTGGCGATTGAGCCCTTCCTTTGTCTCCTCTGTAGGAGGTTGACGGGGTTGGTGCTGCGGGAGCCGGAGCTGCGGGTGGTCCTGTCGGCGTACACCGACGACGTGCTCCTCGTGGTCCAGGACCCGGGAGACTTGGTGCGGGTGGAGGCTTGCCAGACCATCTATTCGGCAGCCTCCTCCGCCCAGGTCAACTGGGTCAAGAGCTCTGGCCTGGTGGCAGGGGACGGTGGCAGGCGAACTCCCTCCCACCCGCGCTTCAGGCCGTCCGGTGGAGCGCGGGTCCGCTGCTCTATCTCGGCGTTTATCTTTCTGCCACACATCCGTCTCCGCCGGAGAACTGGCTAGGTCTAGAGGGCAGGGTGTCGGAGCGGCTCCGGAAATGGACAGGACTGCTCCGGTGTCTCTCCCTTCGAGGGAGAGCACTGGTGCTCAATCAGCTAGTCCTGTCCATGCTCTGGTACCAGCTCAACACCCTGGTCCCGGCCCCGGGTTTCCTGGCCAACCTCCGGACGTTGATTCTGGAGTTCTTTTGGTCAGGACTGCACTGGGTCTCTGCGGGGGTTCTCCATCTACCCCTGGAGGAGGGAGGGCAGGGCGTGAAGTGTCTGCACGCTCAGGTCCACGTCTTCCGCCTTCAGGCCCTGCAGAGACTCCTTTATGGTGCAGGTAGTCCGGCGTGGAGCGTATTGGCGCACGCCTTCCTGCGCCGCTTCCGAGGGCTCCGATATGACTGGCAGCTCCTTTGTCTCCATCCGAGAGGTCTTCTGCGATACCTCTCCGGGCTGCCGGTCTTCTACCAGGACCTCCTCCGGACCTGGAAACTGTTCTCAGTGACCAGGTCCATGGCGGCCACCGTGGGGGCAGATCTCCTCGTGGAGCCCCTGCTACACAACCCCCAGCTCTGTGTGCAGGTGGCGGAGTCCCCCATGGTGCGCCAGAGGTTGGTCCTGGCAGAAGTCACCAAAGTCGGAGACCTCCTGGACTACGACTGGGGAGACTGGCTGGATCCCCTGACGCTCGCTCAGCGCATGGGGCTCTCCAGACCTCGTACACCCCGGCGCGTCCTTCAGGAGGTGAGGGCCGCTTTGCCACCCGCTGCTCGGGACTATCTTGACCGGGTCCTGCGAGAGGGCACGCCCCGCCCACCATCCACTCCGAGTCCTCCAGACTTTTTCATCGGGCCCCTGCCCTGTGGACCCAACCGGCCCCCTTCCCGTCCCTTTGCCATGAGCCGGCTACACGATCTGCAGCCGGTTCTGTTCCGGACCACGCCAAGGAAACATCTATACACACTCGTGCTCCATGTTCTTCATGTCCTCACCCTCGCGTCCCACCCCGATACAAAGTGGCGGGACCTTCTGCCACCTCTGGAGGGTGAGGAGCCCCGGTGGGCCAGCCTTTATTCTACTCTGATCCCGAAGCCCACCGGGGACATCAGTTGGCGGCTCCTTCACGGAGCTGTGAGCACGGGCGTGTACTTGGTGCGGTTTACCCCTATCCCAGACACCTGCCCCTTCTGCGGCGTGAGGGAGACCCTGGCGCATGTTTACCTGGAGTGCGCCAGGCTGCAGCCCCTATTCCGGCTCCTCACGGATATTTTGTTAAGATTTTGGTTGCACTTTTCTCCTCACCTTTTTATTTATGCACTCCCTATCCGTTGCCCCACAAAGTCACGGGACCTCCTGGTCAACCTTCTCTTGGCCCTAGCGAAACTGGCCATCTATAAAACCAGCCCACTTCCTGGATCCCAATAGGATCACTCTCCTGTAGCCATCTGGCCCGACCCTGTCACAATATATATATTATATATATATAATAGGCTTAATATAATGTTTAACCTTGTTCAAAACAAAGTGCTTGTAAGAAACTACTGAATATTCTCATTGCACCAAATGTTAGAGCTTGAAGGTACTTGTTGAAGAACAGAAGGGTATTTTTTGCTGAATCTTTAATGTTAGAATGGGACTAGAAAAATTCCTATTTTTATTTTTCCCACAAACTACTCAAGTGTTCTGGACAGGCAAGGAATGTGAGTGTCTCAGAATGCTCTGCGACACAGAAATCTCACAGTTGGGTGGTGAGGCTGTCAGCACAGAATAGCAGTGTGGCTCAGCACAGATGGTCTTTAAGGTGGTTAGGGAAGGGGAAGAGACAGGTGCTGCAGGTGGAGCTGGAGAAGAATTGGAGAGTAGGCAAGGAAGAGTGAATGACTGGCAAGAGGTCTGAACGGGAACAAAACCTCTGATCACATAGAATTAGCCACTGGGACGGTTCTTCAAAACCAGGGGGATCATGGTGGGATCAAAATGGTACATCTGGTTAGTGTAGCACCTGTGTCTCTGGGCTGCACTTCAGCTACCTGTGTTATATGCAATCATAGAATATTAGGGTTGGAAGAGACCTCAGGAGGTCATCTAGTCCAACCCCCTGCTCAAAGCAGGACCAACACCAACTAAATCATCCCAGCCAGGGCTTTGTCAAGCCGGGCCTTAAAAACCTCTAAGGATGGAGATTCCACCACTTCCCTAGGTAACCCATTCTAGTGCTTCACCACCCTCCTAGTGAAATAGTGTTTCTTAACATCCAACCTAGACCTCCCCCACTGCAACTTGAGACCATTATTCCTTGTAATGTCATCTGACACCACTGAGAACAGCCTAGCTCCATCCTCTTTGGAACCCCCCTTCAGGTAGTTGAAGGCTGCTATCAAATCCCCCCCTCATTCTTCTCTTCTGCAGACTAAACAATCCAAGTTCCCTCAGCCTCTCCTCATAAGTCATGTGCCCCAGCCCCCTGATCATTTTCGTTGCCCTCCACTGGACTCTCTCCAATTTGTCTACATCCTTTCTGTAGTGAGGGGCAATATCCCAGATGTGGCCTCACCAGTGCCGAATAGAGGGGAATAATCACTTCCCTCAATCTGATGGCAATGCTTCTACTAATGCAGCCGTTAGCCTTCTTGGCAACAAGGACACGCTGCTGACTCATATCCAGCTTCTCATCCATTGTAATTCCCAGGCCCTTTTCTGCTTAGCCAGTCGGTCCCCAGCCTGTAGCGGTGCATGGATTCTTCCATCCTAAGTGAAGGACTCTGCACTTGTCCTTGTTAAACCTCATCAGATTTCTTTTGGCCCAATCCTCCAATTTGTCTAGGTCACTCTGGACCCTATCCCTACCCTCCAGTGTATCTATCTCTCCCCCAGCTTAGTGTCATCTGCGAACTTGCTGAGGGTGCAATCCATCCAATCATCCAGATCATTAATAAAGATGTTGAACAAAACTGGCCCCAGGACCAACCCCGAGGCAGTCCGCTTGATACCAGCTGCCAACTAGACATTGAGCCATTGATTACTACCCATTGAGCCCGACAATGTAGCCAACTTTCTGTCCACCTTATAGTCCATTTATCCAATCCATACTTTTTTAACTTGCTGGCAAGAATACCGTGGGAGACTGTATGAAAAGCTTTGCTAAAGTCAAGATATATCACATCCACCGCTTGGCCCATATCCACAGAGCCAGTTATCTCATCATAGAAGGCAATCAGGTTGATCAGGCATGACTTGCCTTTGGTGAATCCATGTTAACTGTTCCTGATTACCTTCCTCTCCTCCAAGTGCTTCAAAATGGTTTCCTTGAGGACCTGCTCCATGATGGATCCAGTTACCAAGGCATAGCATGATGGGTTAAGTGCTTAGGTGGAACCTTGTATTAAATTTTCCTGCTTTTATAGCTTAAATTGGATCCTTAATGTTGAATTCACAAACAAGGCTTTGAAAACCTCAAAACCTATTAACAGGAGAGAACCGAACCTACAAACTAGAGGCCAATGTGAAAAATGAAAGGGGTGGGATTGAGAGGTGGGCCATGAGTGCCTACAACTGATTCCAGGGGCAACATCCTGGTCAGAAGCCAGCTCCCATCCAGAGCTGCTAGGATGTGGGAAGGGGCTGGGTTTCTTGCTAGGGGGTTTCATTTTAATATTATGCTATAACAGTCTCTGGCTGGGAGAAGGGAGTACCAGCCCGGACCTTCCTGGCTACTATCCTGCTTCTGTTGCCTCCTGCAGTTGATGAAGGAGGAGGGGAAGCTTCTTTGCCACTATTGGGCTAGAAACTTGTTTTTCTAAATGAAAGGTTAGGACATGCAGAAATTGATGTCTTAGGCCTCCCCTTCCTTTCCAGGGAAAACTTCCCACCTGCCTCTAGTGAGTAGCTGAGTGGAGATTTTTTCAAGCGCTCTTAACAAGTTTTTATATTTACTTTTCTTTCAGACTTTGTCTAATGACAAGTGATTTGACGCAGACATTGGTTCATGGTCCATATTAAATTATTCTGATTTGTTACTCCAGTCCATAGCTTTAAATAAATTGTTTTTTACCTATTAAGATTTTATGTATGCTAAGGGCTTTCTTATTATTTAATTGTGTCACTATACCTTTCTAGAGCCACTTGGATTTTATATTTCCCACTTGATAGACTAAGAACCGTTCGCTCTCATTTATGAAGCAACACAGGGATACGATTCCTTTCCTGGCAACAAGAGAATGGTTCTATTTGTTCAAACTTTTTCCTCTGTTACTTTTCTGAGAAACAAATCTGTTTCATTTCTCATGATAGGTCTGAGGGGGTTTCCTGTTGCCTCTAGTAAGCCAGAAAGAAGCAGAAATGCTAAAGATCTAACTTCCATCATCAATTAAATGGCTGTTACAAGTCAAATAGTAATATATTTTGGCTAGCATAAATATTGTCAAGGCAAATACTTTTGAAAAGCAGTTTTAAAATATGATTGTTAAATACTCAGGAATGTGTGGGCCAAAATAATATTGGGGGTAGAGAAAAATCTCCAAATCTAATGCAAGCATTCCAGCCAATCAGTAGCTGGATTTAGACCCATTCAAGAGATCTGTCTGACTCAGCTATTTTACAGTCATTCTTCAGTCAGTTTGGGTGCTGGCTGGCAGCGTGTAGCTTCTCATCAGTCATTCTTGGGGGAGGTTAGAAGGAAAAAAATCTGTTTCAAACAAATTAAAACACACAACCCAAAACAAAGCAACAAAATAAAACCTCCTCTTTAAACATGTTGGGTTAGGCCATCAGCTGGTGCAAATCACATTAGCTCCATTCACTTCACACCATTTCCCACCTCAGTGAATATTGTATTTTGACATTGGAGAGTGGAGAAGTGCAGCCTTCAGTGTCAATGGAATCTGTGGTGTTTTTCAGCACTTTTGAAAATCAGGCCATAAAGTTTATACACTGAAGGCCACAGAAGTAAACAAACTATTTTAATCAATGTCTTCTTTCAGGATTCTATCCATATGCTTTATGGTTGCAAATTCATTTTTGAGACAAAAACAGTAGGAATATTTAGTTCTGCCATGAGTGCCCGGACTGGACTAGATGACCCCTCCAGATCCCTTTGAGTCCTATGATTCTATGAACATGAGAAACATGATGGGAAGCTGGAAGGGAGACCTGCAGGTTTCCACTCCCAGGACCCAATCCAGTCAATAAAATGAATGAAACACCTATCTTCCCCCCATTTCAGTAATTTGTAATCTAACTAAAGCAAACAGTGCCACACTGAATACACTCAGGTGGTGCCCAGCAGCCAGTCACATGTTGACTTTTTAAACTACTCCAGACTAAAAGACATTATTTCTGGAAGTTATTTTTGGTATCTATAAATATGGTCTCTGGTGCAATTTTTGAACAGCATGTTGGTGATGTGTATATCAAACTAAATGCATTGCCTACCCAAAGGACTTAAATTCTCATAGAGTATTTCCCTAACCCCAAACCCAACATGCTATAAAAACTCCAGGAGGTTTTAAATATTTACTAGAGCTCTGTTCCGGACAACTCTGTCTGAATTTAAGCACTGCCTACCCATCTGGTAGGAGAGGAGAGTTGTGCTGGCACTGTCTGTTGGGTGGAATGCTACCACTGATAGATGGATTTGCTTCTAACAAAAGGAAGATTCAAAGAGGCCCATATTTTATTTAAAAACTAAGTCTGCTTATGAATTCTGTATTCACTTTGCTCAGCCCTAAACCTGTGGATGCAGCCTCACTGTTTGCAATTAAAATGGAACATTATTAAAACAAAAGGCATCCATACTCCTTGATTGCTAATGGCTGGCTATGAAAAGTTTCAGCATGAACTTTCTCTTAAGTACCAATAAAGCCTGTCAGTCCATAAGTATCTTGGCTGCCGGAACCTTTACTGAGGGTCATATTTAGAGAAAGGGCAAAACCAGCACCTCAGATATGAAACCTTTTAAATGATTTCATACACTACAATTATGAGGTCCAGTATTAGAATTTTTTAATTTGATGGAAGCTCCCAAACCCCATGGTGATACTTTACCAAGGAAATCAACCAACAAGAGTTTATTGTGCCATTTGGCTATTATATGGCAAATCCCAGTTTTGCAAACAGAAAAAACTCATTGTACAGTTTTATGCTGGAATACTACTACTTCTTGGGAAAAGATAAGTAAATATAATCCTGGGGGTTAGTTTTATCAGTAATACTGCTGTACAAATAAGTGGACCAGTTCCTTTCAGTAATCTTTGGGATGACAGCAGTAAATTATTCATCTGCAAACTCTGGGTTTTTACAGTCAGTGACTATCTGAGATTTTTTTGTTCTACCAGTCTCTGATTCATGCTCTGTATGTAAATGCTTGAATAGCTATCTTTTGGTGCTACCCAAATAATGAACTACAACACTATTTTTTCTAGTGCCTTTTATTACAGAGATGTTGTCTAAGGGAAAAAGCAGATAAAATAAAATAAAAGAAAAATGCTAAGAAAATTTTATTCTTTTGTGATATTAGATTAAAACATTGGTTACATTTGGTTCCTATCAATCTGATCAGCAACCATTTAATTATCAGGGACTATTTTTGCAGAGACAGGGTGAAACAATTTATTGCATGAAAAAATTCAAGAATAAATTACAGATGTATAGTAGAGTTTAATACTTTAAAATATGTTGTAATGGGATTGGGTCTCGCCACCCGGCGCCTCCTGCTAGTTACCTCCGGGAATTAATTCAGTCCAGTGGAGCGCCCTCTCTCGGTGGTGTCCCGTCCGTTGTCTCGCCCTTGGTTGGCGTCTGAGCCTGCGTCGCTCTCCAGCTCGCGGCGTCCTCTTCAGGACCACTGCCCTCTGGCAGTGCCCCTCAGTCCATCCACACCCCCTTCCGGGGGGGTTGGTGGGTGGGTTGATCAGCAGTCTCTCTACACCCCAGCTACCATGTCCAACCACACACCCCAAAATCTAATCCCTCTTGTCAGGGATCTGGCGTAGTCTATGATGGCCGCTCCCTACGGCTGATGGCTGCGTGTACTGCAAGAGGGGGAGACCCAGGCCCGCCCTCTACTCTGGGTCCCGGCCCAGGGACCCTCTGGCGGCAGCCTCGCTGTCCTCCTTCTCTCCCCTCCGTCTGTCCACGTCCCTGGCCTGCTTCCCCTATGGCCCCTCGCACCGGCTAGGCCCTTCCCCTCAGGGCCTGCAGTCTGGCAGACACCGGGCTGAAGTTCCCTTCTGCTCCCCCAGGCCTGCCCAGCACTGCGTTGTCCCAGGTACTAGTCTGGAGACAGACGTTCCCCTCTCAAAGGCCTGGGACAGACTGACTGCTCTCTCCCTGTGCGGCCTTTTATAGGGCTGAGCCTGGCCCTGATTGGCTGCCTCCAATCTGAGCCCTGATTGGCTCACAATAAGCCCTTCTCTAATTGGCTCCCTGTCTGCGCAGGCCCACTGGCCTGCTGCAGCCTAAATTCTCAGGGAGTAGGGCAGTCTGCCCCCACTACATATGTATACAACAATCAGTATAGTAGAACAATAATTGTTTTGGGATGTTTTATTTTTTCAACATATTCTTCTCTTTCAATTAAATTTGTTTTCTCTGTTACCATAGCATTTCCTGTTCACATTTCTCAGTATGCAGAGGCTAGCCACTGCAAGTGTCCTAATTATTGCGCTAAAATGAAGATATGTTAATTTTCACCACTGTGCTGGTGCTTTGTGAATATTTTCCCCTTGACTATGTGGCTGCTTTTATTCTTTCTTAAACAGTTACTGTCCAGCACTTTTTCTCTGGTTGGCAGAGTGGTGAAGCAGCTATCTTCAAAACTGATGCAGTTACTAACATGTTTTCTATGCATGAAGGCAGACTCACTATCCTCTGCCTCTGGGGACTGTAAATATCATTTTTATGATGTCTGAACTACAGGCCCTGTCAGCCCAGTGATCTTGTTCTCAGTTAGCATGATGCAGCCTGATTCAGCAGGGAATAACTGCTCCTTTTCAAGTCCATTTTTCTTTCAGCGTTTCTTGCACTGATTTCCAGCAGTTACCTTAAAGCTTTGGGAACCATCTGTCTCAAAAGAAACTCCCTGTGTGTCACTGTCCAGTTGACAGGGAATTTTCATGCAAAAAATGGCTAATACTACTTTGCTAATTACATCTATATAATATGTGGTCAAATTTTCAGTCCACTAAATTAAAATAAAATAAAGTGAAATATTGCTAATTTGTATTAATGATGGAAAAAACCCATTGCTGTATTTGTAAATTAGTGAATATGCAAACAAGCACATTAAAAAAGGATAGATATTACATCACAAAATGAACTTTATTCATCTGGTAATAATGTCACATTATAGTTATACTACTGATAGATCAACTGTACATGTAGGACTAGTTAAGTTGATGTCTGGTGAGAACTAAGTGTCCCTCATGCCAAAAGTTCAACCCCTGTCTACTGTAAAAATGTTACCTTCCAGTTATGGATATTTTTCCCATTGAGGTCCCTTGGTAAAGAAGGAATCTTAAATAGCATTGCCCCTAAAATTTGGAAGAGGTAAATGAAGCACATATCTTTGAAGACTACTTTATATTCAACTTTCATTTATTTTCATCTTGCTCCTATGTCAGGGGATTGGATGTGGGAGATCTGGAGGGGGACTATTGAGGCAGAGACCAACTATCAAACTTCAGTCTGCCACCTCCCCAGCCTTCTCCAGACACTATCATTAATTTCCAGACCATTGCAGGAAACAGCAGAAAATAGAGGCAGGGGGGATCTATGTCATTCCTAGCACCCACGACTGCACCTACATTTCAATGGAAGACTTCTAGCCGTGATCCTCCCCAACAATTTGGCCATCTCTTCAGGGCCTCTCCCCATCCAACCTGATTTAATTCCTGCATCTCTTGCTACTGGAGTCTCTCAAACTCTAGTTGCATAACTAGTCAAGAGTGGATGTTTGAGGCCACATAACCCCACACTCATGGGCTTCCACTCATAGTCTTTCACAAGAAGAAATGGAGGGTTAGACTAGGCACATGGAATTTGAATTGCCTCAGTGGGGCAGAAGAGGAGTTTATTTGGTCTATAATTTATAGAAGGATAATTGGAGAGAGATCCCAAACTGGAGAGGCAGGATACCCAAATCAGTATGTAGGTACCCAAATATCCATTTGATTGCCTAAATCCTGTAGTTAGATAATCTATTAAATTGCCCCAGTTTTAGGCATATGTCAGCATATTCTTTTCTGTTGAAATGTCAATTTACATGAAAACTGGTAGGCTATGTGGTCCAAAAGCCTCAATGGTATTCATTTTAAATGGCATAAATTTAGAAAAATGGTAAGTTAGAAAATAGTAAATATTGTGTTTCTTTACTTGGAATTCTATACAGCTATGAACTATTTTTTTATTGTTGAAGAAAATCTATTTAGACAAGAATGTTTATTGATAATTTTAAAGTTAGGAATAATTACACATATGATAGGGTTGTTCCCTTTCTCTGCTCCTTTACATCCTGGTTATTGAGCCACTGTATAAAATTTCCAAAAGCGCTTGAGTGACTTAGGCCTTGGCTACACTTGCAGACTGAGCAACAGATTAAGATTAAAACACTCAGGCTAACCTATTACTCACCTGGGCATTTACTGTGATTCAGTTAACAACCTACCCATGTTTAGAAACAATGCACTTTTTCCTACAGCCAGAACCAGTTCATTAAAGTCAACCACTCCTCTTAATTGGCACAGAGGCAGAAAACAGCTCATTATAACAACCCAAAATGCTACCTTGGCTACCAGAGCAGGACTAGCTCATGCTTGACAAATAGTTCTTGTAAATGTCCAAGCAAATATTAAAATATTAAATATGATGGCATCAAGCTATAAATGTATGTTTCTTTCTCTGTGCATATCTTTATTGATACACATTATAATGTGTGTGTATAGGGGTCTGAATTTTCAAAAATAGTTTATGGCAACAATTTTGCCCACATTAGAATCCATATTTATACAGACATATTATCTTGCTAGAGAGCTAACTACCCAATTTACACGTGCAAAAAATTGCACATGTATAACTTTAGGTACAAAGTTAGTCCCCAGTGCTGCAGTGTAATCCATCAGATCACATGGCTCATTTAAAAAATTGGCTCATAATGTGTAATATACAGTATGGAAGTTTTTTTATTGTAATACTAATATAGAAAGTAAGGATAAATGCTTTACTGTGACACCATAGAAAGCTTTTGCTTTTATACTTAGTTACAGAACAAGGGACTCTAAATAAATCCTTATTCCGTGGTGAGGTGGAGAAGTTTTATTAACCATTCACTGTGAAAGTAGACTCTTCTAGTCAGCCCTGGAGAGTAGTCAGATGACTTGTTCATGTCCAGATCTGTAAAGATTTTTCATGTGATTTATTTATGTGACTATAAATATCAAATTAGAATGTTACAAAGCCATAGCATGTAATCTAATATGTTGTATATTTGAGTCTATATTTGGTAGTGAAAAAATATGAGGTCGAGTGTTTTTCTATAATTTCTGTAACACAACAGAGATGTAATAAATAGGTACTATAGCAATAGATAAACCCAGGATAAACTCAAACATAAATGGGGCACGTGTGTGGTGGGGAGGAAGTTTAACTCAATGAATAGGACACTGGACTAGGAGTAAAGACCTGTTCCAGGATCTGCCACCATTGTGCTATGTGAATAGGGGAATTAAATTAATCTCTCTGTGCCTCAGTTCCCCCATCCCTAAATTGGGGATAATGATATTCTCCTTTGAACCGAACTGTGTATGATAGGCACTATATGGGAACCAAGTGGTGATGGTGATTAGCTGCTGTTAGCAGTGCATTACCTAGATTTAGAAGACATTCCTTAGACAGTAAAATTCTTGAATAAAATATATTTGAGTTTGTGGTCAAAGAGCAATATAATATTTCTGTTTTCTTTTTATATTGTATAATTGTCATCTTATTGTTGTAGATGTATGTTTAACTTTCATGTAAAATGTCTGTAACCTTTACTTTTCCTGCCTTTTGAAGAGATCAGTTTTACAAAGAGTCTGAGCAACTGTGAATGGTTATCCTGATGAGAATGTTGCAATCAGACACTGAAAACGTGTTGCTGAGAATGACAGACAGATATTGATTTTCGGATTACAGCCCCCTGGTAATACTGCTTAATGTGCGCAAATTGTGGTGAAACACTACGAAAGAACATGTCAGGGAAATACATTCAGGATTACAAGGAGGAGGTTCATTGGAGCTGATTGAAAATGCTTGATTTAAAAACATTTTTTTTTCCTGCGTTGTTCGGCTGTCCTTTCTAGACACGATGAGCATTTACTGCGGTACGTGCAATTTACCCACTGCATATAACTAGCTTTTGTGGGCTAACAGGAGATGGTAGAAAAAGGAAAAAGATGTATCGTGGCAATATGATTGGAACATATTAACATCTTTTTGCATAAACAGTATATGCTTAAAAATTTATTTTGTCATATTAAAAAGTAAACTGAAGCAGAAAGGTAAATTAGATTCTGACTTTCTTCAGAAGAGTGGATTAAACCATTCTAAAATATATGGCTCCTGCACAAAAACTTTAGCAGGATGCTGACAAACTGTAAGGCTCACAGATGTGGGATTTTAGAAAGAAAGAAACTGACTTAATGGTGTTTTTAATCATAAAATGGAAACAAAGAACAAGAAAGAGAGTTAAGAAAACTATTGCCTACTTCCGTCCTGGAAAATATATCAAACTGTACATTTCAAAGCAAGGAACACTTTCTTTAGATTCTGTGGCACTTCTTGTTAAGGAAATTCTAAGTCAGGATAGTGCAGTATTGCTCCCTGTGTTACAAGATATAATAAAAATAAATGTGGGTAAAAATGTCTTGAAATCTTGAATTAAAATAACGTATTGTTAGCATATATACAAGAGCTGGAAAGAAAACAAAAGCCAGCAATGCTACATCCCAGTTGAGAATTGTAAGGTATTTTTGTTGCACATATTTTACCTCTACCCCACACTTATTTTTTCTGATCTCAGACAGTATATGTATAGTGATTGTTACTAGGAAAATGCATATAAATATATATTTTAGTAGGAATAGGTGAACCTGATGGAATTTAAGATTTTTGGCCTTGTAAACTATTTTATATTTGATTTTTCAACGTTTGCAACCCAAGTTTGTACCAGTTTCTCTCCTACAATGTAATTGTCTCTTTCTCGTTTCTTCTATTATCTAGAAAAACATTTTTAAGTTGACTCATTAAATGGAAGCCTGTGCTGTGTGCTAGGAACAGAAGACTACGCACACAAGCTAGGCTGGCACCAGAGAATAGAATTAGAATTTATTGGAATTTGTCTCCTTCCTTCCGCTTTGCTCATTTTTTAGGTTCCTCTGGATTTGTTCTTTCACACTTTCCCCACTAGATTGTTTGCTCTGCCTTTTCTCTTAGATTTTCCCCCCAATCTCTTCTAAGGAGAATTTGAACCGAATATATCATTTCAGTACAAGTCAAACTTTGAAACCCACAGTTATTGAATGCTTCAAAATAGGGCAAAATGATTTTTTCATCCCTAAATTTTAGACAGAAAAAAGACCCATGTTTGTTTTACTAAAATCGAGGTAGGGAAAACCTATATGTTGGAAATCCCGTAATTGTTAAATGTAATTGATTGGTTGTAATGTCAAGATTCCAACACAAGAAGGATTGATTGCGAGTTTAAAGAGAGAGGCTCCATCTACACTGAATGGTTGATGGGGGAGGGGTAATTAGAAGGCTATAAAAAAACACCGCAGCAGGAGAATGGAGAGGAATATGAGGAGAAGAAAGCTTAAATATTAAATACAAAATAAAAAAAATACTGTGAAAGATTATGAGACTATAGCCCTTTTTAGAACATGCTCAATGGTATTTCTAATTATTTTGTGTAGCATTTAGGTGCCGAAGTGATAGGTTCCTCAGAAATAGCTAAGACAGGCAGAAATCCTGCTTGCTGTAATCACAGAAGTAATCCCATTAACTTCAGTGGGTCAGCTTGCATCGGTAGTGGTTGAGCAGGACTTGGGCCTCATTGTGGAAAGCTGCAGTGTGTCTCTGCATTCATATTTTGGCAGTGGATAAGCTTTGCAGTAATTAGTTGCTGATGTAAACAATATCCTTTAGAGCATGTTAGTGAGGCCTGGGTTATAATTGTCAGTATTATGTTTAGGACAAGTAAATCTTATGTTAATTATTCCTATTAGAAATTTTGAGATATATTTTCAGATCGATAGATAATTCTTCAGGACCTGATGAGAAAACAAGGTTGATGGGCAAGCAGTGGTTCCGCATTCTCTTATTTTTTATATGTTTTAGTCCACGCTTATGGAATAGTTATTGGGCCAGATTATGAAGTGTTTAAGGAGTCAGGAGAGGGCCCAAGAAGCCTCCTCATCCCTTCTAGTGCCTCTGTGGATAAGGGCTAGTCCCAACATGGATCGAAGATATCACCTCTGGCAGCACTAGCTTTAAAGGTGTCAGTGTGAAGTTGGGAGCATGGTGCTGTCTCCACTCTACTGGCTGGCAGAATGGGCCAGGTGTGTGAGGAGAGCGCACTGCACCTGTTCAAAGTGTGATAGAGCATCTGAGACAGCGTGCACTCCCCTGGAATCCTGACAGGAATTCTAGCTGAAGCAGCTAAAATTGCTGTTGGCACTTCTGCTGTAGTGCACCACCCTCCTTTCTCTACTACAGGGCTGTGATAAAAGGAACAGTGTAGGCCATGACTTTTAAAGTTACATGGATTGAATTATATAACTCATAATAAAATCAATAGTAATTTTGTGGCTTAATTCTATAAGGGTAGATAACATTATATTTCACTTGGCTTATTTCTGCATTTTCCGCAGGGGACAAAGAACTAGTTTCCTGTTGTTTAACTCATTGTGGTTTTCTTTGATATCTTTGATATTAATTATTGGAGGCACTGTGCTCTTTTAATGTAAACTTTAATGTAATCTAATGGGAAAGTTGTTGCTCTGAGCTCTGCTGGTGCTTATTTGACTTTTAAAGTAGGATGATGTGGTAAAGAGATCACAAAAGATTTTAGGATTTAGATAAAAGTAAGTTAGAAATTGTTTGACCTGCCTCCCCCTCCCCCTTACATTCTTACTATAGCTCAGGGTCGTTAAGGTCAAACTTGAAATGTCACTGTCTGAATTAATTAGTAGATAGAGTGTTAGAGAACTCAATAGAAGCCTGCCTGTCATCTACCCATTTAAAACAAAAAGTGTGATTAAGATCAGTTTCAGAGTTTACCTTCTACCAGATGGCGCAGTTGCCTTGAATCTGTTTCTGAATCCAGGATTTAAAGGTGGAAAAGATTACACAAAGGGTGCCACCCGGCTGGCTACACTGTCTAAATGATGGCATCTGTCATGATTTATTTTATGTGAATAGTTGCTACTCTGGATTAAATTTATTAGCAAAAATTATGAAAATGGTTACTGTGATATTTGCAGAACGGACTTTTCCCCTTCCCAGTCAAAACAACAAATCGGGTTAGATCTATAATACCAATCGAAGAATTGTTAAATTTATAGAGTATGATCTTAGAGAGATTAGGAGTGAGTGCTGTATATGGTTACTGTAAATTGTGATGGAAACACTACAAATTTAAAAGAAAGAAAAAAGAAACAATTTCAGTCTGGTTTGGTATTTTCCCCCCTGTAACTGAACAAATGTTAAAATTGTGTATCTCCATAACAAGTATGTTTTACAATAATGCAAACATTCTGCTGCTACAGGTTTTATATCACAGAACCTTGAGTCTTTGTGTATTACCCTCAAGGTTCAAAATAATGGCAAGCATGAATAGTCCCTAGAGAGTGACAGTCCGTGTGAAATCACTGTTTGAAGACTTGAATTGTTTACACATAACACTAATAATTACCATATCAAAGCCAGCAGGAAAAAATCCTAAGGACTTTTAAAGTGAGCATGATGGGGAATTTTAATAAGATAATCTACTTTTGGTGAAGTGGAGTTAATCAATACATATAAAAGAGATTCTCTTTATAAACTTTTGTTGAAATACCATGATTACATGGCCGTATTTCTATAGACTAGAGTTCCTGATTGTACCTGAGTATCTGATTTCTGATGTGCCACCCATCATTGTTATGTGGATATGTGTTTTATAGGACTGGAAAAATCTACTATGATGAGAATTTTGGAATTTCCAGACTTATAGGTTTAAGGTCCTCTCTACACTAGGAAAGTGACAAGAGGTGTCACTCATTGACCAGGGTATAAAACGTTTGTTTATTTCTGGTTTGTTTTGTTATACCTGCCTGTGATACTGCTCTAAACACTGCAGGATTCACTTTGCCTAATGCAGCATTGTCATCATGTTGTGTTGTAGCATGACAGGGCTGCTGCATTTTGTGTGTCCTCGTCCAGTAATCTGTCACCATAGCCTTTTCAGTTTAACAGCGCTGCATCTAATATGGTAGGTCTTGTCCTTTCTTTCTCCCTTGGATAGCATTGCTTCTGTTAGTATGAGCTATTATCAGTCTCAGTAGCCATGTAATTAGGAATTGAGATATTTAGATGTCACATGCAGGTGAAACAAAGCAAGTTTTCCAAATATAGCTTTGGTGCAAGGAGTGAGGAAGAGGTTGATCTGGTAGCAGAAAGCAATCAAATGTCCAGGCAAACAATTATCTCACGATAGGTCTGTGTTTTAATCTCCTTAATGTTGTTCAGTGTACTTAAATGAACATGATGACAAGAATTCCAGTACATATGCTGTGGGGAATGGGATGTATTTCTTTCTGGGGCAGTCTTTGTCCATGCTGGCATTTATGAAACATTGAACATTAAGGTGAAATAAAACTAACTGGTCTTCTTCTCTTTGTCTGGTTTTCCTGACAATTGGAGTAAGACCTGTGAAGGCAAGGTTCAGTAGCTCATTGGGACCCAGACTGTTTATTGAAATGCATCTTCTGCTTGAACTCTCAAGTTAAATTTTATTTGGCTTAGGTGGGATTGTCACTCTTCTGTTCCTACTTGGCCTTTTGCATAATTACTAAATAAAAGCATACATTTTATGAGCCAAATTCTTTAAAATATGCTAGCAAAATATGTGAGCACATTTGTTGTGGGTGTAGATTAGTAAGCAATGTGCACAAATGGTGCATCACATAATTACCTAGTATGTATGTGCAAATAAGCATTCATTTCCTCATATGAAAGAATGAACCTGTAGATTCTTTGGTTCATTTTTAATGAGTAACTTGAAAATTGGCCTTATATACTTTTGATATATAGAATAAATAACAGCTACGTAGGCAATATGATGCTATAATTCCATCTTGGAGTTATCGTGATCACATAAACAATGAGGCACTGCAGTCTTCAGTGGCATGTGTAGTAACCAGTACCTGGAATTGGAATGATCAGTGTGTAACTCAAATTTTGTATTTCTCTTTTATTTTATGATACATACATACATACGTATATACACACACTTGCTGAATTTTTGTCCTGGATATTCACCAACACCTCTGATCCGACTGCTACATCCCTCCTTCCCCATATCCCACATTACTTCCCCTTTCTGCCTTTCCTTACTCTCAGAAGTTAGTCAGAGCATCTATCTCCTACTGCTTCAGCAGCTCTTTGACTACAGAATGGTGTGTTTGTGAGGTGTAGGTGCTGGTGATGACAAAGTATTGCAGAAATCTCATAATTCACAGATGTGATGTCATACATTTGAATTTAAATTATGAATTTTTAAGTTTCATGAGAGTGTGATGTCATATCTTTAAAACAAGGGTTTCCATGTGTTTAGCACTACAATCCATGTGTTAGACGCATTTACTCTTTACAGTAGCTTTCATTTGTTTAATAATGTAGATTTTAATATTTAACATCTCATATTTTTCTCTCATTTGGTGCTACTGACAAAGAGTAAACTGAGACCAGATGGTTGGCAAACTGAGAAACCACCTGGCATACAAGCATTGCCAAATATATTTCTTTCCCATTTTTCGTCATATAACTTGAGTATATTGGGGAAGCAGATCTAGCTGAGACGGGTCTGGAAACTAGCAAATAGGGATTCCTAGAGAATACTTGTGGGCAGGGCACAGCAGAATGTCCTGAACCTCTACATTTATCCCTATTCTTCTATTCTCTATTTTGTTTTTCCCCAAGCCCCCTTTTTCATTTGATTCAGCTCCCTACTTTCCTTCTTGCTCTCTCCTTTTCTTGTCCCTTTCACTAAAGTTGCTTCATACTGGTTGTGAGGACTCCAGCACCTTGCACTGCTGCTGTGGCATTAGGTTTGCAGTTGAAGCACTTATTCTAATTGCTCATTGCTCCACAACGCTGTGAATCCTGTAGGCAGGACGGGAGCGGAAGGGGAGCATGGATTAGAACAAGCCCCCGCCCTCTCTCACCAACAGAAGTTGGTCCAATAAAGATATCACCTCACCCACCTTGTCTCTGTAATATCCTGAAACCAACATGGCTACAATAACACTGCATATGCTAACTAACAAGGACTGAGTCAGTACTGGTGCAGTCTTCTGGTTGAGACGTACAGTAAAAATGAGTTCCTGACCACTTGTGCCCATTGAAAGTCAATAAGTATGAGTATCAGTCTTAGTATACTAGCCAAATTCCAATAGGGGTAAAGATTGTTATTAGTTATTATTATTTATGTTACTGAAGCAACTAGGATCCCTAATCATGGACTAGGATCCCACTGCACTAGCTGCTGTACAAACACAGAATGAAAAGGTGGTCCCTGCCTCAAAGAGTTTAAGTCAAAGACAGACAAAAGATGGATACCAACAGGGGATGAGGGGCAACAAAGAAACAGTGAGACAATACTGGTCAGCATGATACGGTAATATCAGTGCACCAGCAGCCCTGACCTCTGTGTGTAATATATCAATGTATACATATCTATCAGAGTATACAGTAAAATTGTTTGTATAGCATTTTGGGGTCCCTCAGAGTGAAAGCACTACAATACAGTTTCTAAGATTCTGCTGTAAAGAGACACTCCATATACTTAAAATGGGGGACACAGGTAATATCTTTTCAACAGATAAAACTTTTTAATTTCACCCACACTAAAACATACGTAAGATACTGTGGTCAGATTTCAAAAATCGTAAAGCCCGAGTCTTAGTGGGAAAGTGCCCAGTAATGTATCTTCTTCCATGGAAACCATCTACACATGCCCTCTCTAGGCACCCTGACCTATGGAGATTAGATGCAGTATGTGGATAGAGCTATGGGGAGCTACCAGGTTTGCTTGGTCAGTTTTTCACTTTGAAGAGACAGTGATCTTTACTCAGACCAGTGCTGTTCAACATATTCATAAATGATCTGGAAAAAGAGGTGAGGTGGCAAACTTTGCAGATGATACAAAATTACTCAAGGTAGTTATGTCCAAAGCAGACTGTGAAGAGTTACAAAGGGATCTCACAAAACTGGGTGACTGGTCAACATAATGGCAGATGAAATTCAATATTCATAAATGCAAAGTAATGCACATTGGAAAACATAATCCCACCTATACATATAAAATTATGAGATCTAAATTAGCTGTTACCACTCAAGAAAGAGATGTTGGAGTCATTGTGGATAGTTCTCTGAAAACATCTGTTCAATGTACAGTGACAGTCAAAAAAGCTAACAATGTTAGGAACCATTAATAAAGTCATACATAGTAAGACAGAAAATATCATAATACCACTATAAATCCATGGTACGCCCACACCTTGAATACTGTATGCAATTCTGGTTGCCCCATCTCAATAAAGATACATTAGAATTGGAAAAGGTACAGAGAGGGGCAACAAAAATGATTAAGGGTATGGAACCCTTATGAGGAGAGAGTGAAAAGACTGGGACTTTTCAGCTTGGAAAAGAGACGACTAAGCAGGGATATGATAGAGGTCTATAATATCATGAATGGTGTGGAGAAAGTGAATAAGGAAGGGTTAGTTACTCCTTAACATAACACAAGAACCAGGGGTCACCCAATGAAATTAATAGGCAACATGTTTAAAACAAACATAAGGAAGTAATTATTCATACAGCACACATTGGAACTCATTGCTAGAGGATTTTGTGAAGGCCAAAACTATGATGGGGTTCAAAAAAGAATTAGATAAGGTCATGGAGGAAAGGTCCATCAATGCCTGTTAGCCAAGATGATCAGGGATACAACCCATGCTCTGAGTGTCCATAGTCTCCAAGTGCCAGAAGTTAGGAGTGGATGACGGGATGGATCATTCGATGAATGCCTGTTCTGTTCATTCCCTCTGAAGCACCTGTCATTGGCTACTGTCTGAAGACAGGTTTCAGAGTGGTAGCCGTGTTAGTCTGTATCAGCAAAAACAACAAGGAGTCCTTGTGGCACCTTAGAGACCTAGAGGCTATGCCCAAATAAATTTGTTAGTATCTAAGGTGCCACAAGGACTGCTTGTTGTTTTTGTCTGAAGACAGGATACTGGGCTAGATAGACCGTTAGTCTGACCCACTATGGCTGTTCTTATGATTTTCTTTAAATTCGGTCCAGTGTTAAATTTATACTAATTTTGCAATGTTTACTGTTTTTCAAAAAAAATATTAACTTTGTGAAATCAACAGTAGGACATTGGCTCAGACTTGCACCAGTGTTTGCCTGTAAGAAGCAGCTTTTCCCCCTCACAGAAAATTGGAGGAAATCTAAATGAATAGGGCAGCTTTTTTGCCACTGTGAATCCAACCAAATTAAACCTAATGAGCTTAATTCAAACTAATATTTGGAAAATGTGTCATGGTGTCACTATTATTGCTGTCTGCCGCTAACATGTGAACATGTGACAGCCCTGTGATTTAAAAAAAAATTTCTGCAATTAGTAAGACAACATTCACCCAGTGATTTAATGGAAGTATAGAAACAGATGCAGCAATGGCAATGGTGATATATTTGACTTTTACTAATTTATTTATTAGACAGACTTTGGACTGCAACTGAGGATTTGTTTGTCATCATCACATCATCCATCAGCTCTGTGTTGCCCTGTGAGGCAGGGGGCATGCTGTTGCTAATTTCAGTCTGTCTTGATTTTTTTTAGCTCACTTGATTTATGCAGTTTGGATGCAAACTCTTTCAGCATCTGCATTTGTCAGTTTTGGCTCATGCTGCCCTGGACACTCAGAAATTGTATCTGCCAAACAAAATCCTCCCTCACTTCCTCTAACCTTTAGGTACGAGTCCTTGAGACTCTAAATTGGGTATAATGCACACGACTCTGTCTCCGTTTGTCTTTTGATATTCCCTGCTCTTGAAATAGACCGGATTCAGTTTAAGGATTCTTCTCCTCTCTTGGTAGATACATAAAGTTCCACAAATAGGCCAACCTACTTTATAGCTAATAAATACTTAGATTTATTTACAAATATATTGGATTGTTTCCAACAGATATGCAGTAAAATAAAAGGACTTACACACAAAATAACACATACAGAACGTAGGACTATTCTCAGAGTGGTTATCACAGAAAAGAAATCTTGAAGTGAGCAACGAGTGCCAGTTTACGTGTGCTCAGATTCCTATAATCTCAGTCAGATGGCCTGTATTCTCAAGTTTAAAAATAAAGCCAAATTATCTTGGCGAGTAAAGATGAGGCACAATGAAACAATATTGGCTCCTCATTTGGGAATGACTAATGGTTACTCACTCCATGTTTGAGAAATATAAATCCTAACGTTGTAACCTATTGAAAACTTGAATTTGTGTTACAAGTTTTTAATTGTATCTTTAATTGTATCTGCAACTTTTTAATTGTCTGCCAAAGAAATATGACGATAAAGCTCTTCCATACAGAAATCTTCAAAACACAAGGACTTAAGAATAGCCACACTGGGTCAGACCAGTGGTCCATCTAGCCCAGTATCCTGCCTTCTGACAGTGGCAATTGGTAGGTGCTTCAGAGGTAATGAACAGAACAGGGCAGTTTTGAGTGATCCAGCCCCTGTTGTCCACTCCCAGCTTGTGGCGTTTGGAGGTTTAGGGACACCCGGAGCATGGGATTGCGTCCCTGGACATCTTGGCTAATAGCCATTGGTGGACCTATCCTCCATGAACTTATCTAATTCTTTTTTGAACCCAGTTTTACTTTTGGCCTCCACAACATCCCCTGGCAACAAGTTCCTCAAGTTGACTATATGTTTGGTGAATAAGTACTTCTATATGTTTGTTTTAAACAGGCTGCCTATTCATTTCATTGGGTGACCCCTTGTTCTTGTGTTGTGTGAAGGAGTAACTAACCCTTCCTTATTCACTTTCTCCACACCATTCGTGAAATTATAGACCTCTATCATATCCCCCCGTAGTCGTCTCTTTTCCAAGCTGAAAAGTCCCAGTCTTATCAATCTCTCCTCATATGGAAGCTGTTCTATACCCTTAATCATTTTTGTTTCCCTTCTCTGTACCTTTTCCAATTCTAATATATCTTTTTTGAGATTGGGCAACCAGAACTACATACAGTATTCTAGGTGTCAGCATACCATGGATTTATATAGTGGCATGATGATATTTTCTGTTTTGTTATCTATCCCTTTCGTAATGGTCCTAACATTCTGTTAGATTGTTTAACTGTCACTGTACATTGAGTGGATATTTTCAGAGAACTTTTCACAAATACTTCAGGATCTCTTTCTTGAGTAGTAACAGCTAATTTAGAGCCCATCATTTTATATGTGTAGTTGGGATTGGGTTTTTCCAATGTGCATTACTTTGCATGTATCAACATTGAGTTTCATCTGCCATTTTCTTGCTCATTCATCCAGTCTAATGAGATCCTTTTGTAATTCTTCATAGTCAGCT
Source organism: Terrapene triunguis (assembly GCF_002925995.2). NCBI lineage: Eukaryota > Metazoa > Chordata > Testudines > Emydidae > Terrapene > Terrapene triunguis. Next base: position 59,151 of record NW_020714363.1, on the reverse strand, counting down.
TTGAACTTAATTATCTTGATTAATTTTGTGTCATTTACAAATTTTGCCACCTTACTGTTCACCCTCTTCTCCAGATCATTTATGAATATGCTCAACAACACTTGTCCCAGTCTGCTATTTACCTCTCTCTGAAAGCTGACCATGTATTCCCGTGCTTTGTTTCCAATCTTTTAACTAGCTACTGATCCATGAGAGGACCTCCCCTCTTATCCCATGACTGCATAATTTGTTTAAGAGCCTTGGTGAGGGACCTTGTTTTCTGAAAATTCAAGTACTCTGCATCAACTGTATCACCCTTGTCCACATGCTTGTTGACACCCTCAATGAATACGAATAGGTTGGCGAGGCATGATCTCCCTTTACAAAAGTCATTTTGACTTTCCCCCTACATATTATGTTTATCTAAATGTCTGATTATTCTGTTCTTTACTATAGTTTCAACCAATTTCTCTGGTATTGAAATTAGGCTTACTGGCATGTGATTGCCAGAATTGCTTCTGGAGCCTTTTTAAAAAATTGCCATTACATTAGTTACCTTCCAGTCACCTGGTACAGAGGCTGATTTAAGTGGTAAGTTACATACCTCAGTTAGTAGTTCTGCAGTTTCATATTTGAGTTCCTTCAAAACTTTGCAAAGTGCAAGGTCATGCATTTAGTGACTAACAACAAGAATTTTTGCTATAAGCTGGGGACTTATCAGTTGGAAGTGGTAGAGGAGAAGAAAGATCTGGGTGTTTTGGTTGATCACAGGATGACTATGAGCTGTCAATGGGATGCGGCCATGAAAAAGGCTAATGCAGTCCTAGGATGCATCAGGCGAGGTATTTCCAGTAGAGACAGGGAAGTGTTTGTACCACTACACAAGGCACTGGTGAGACCTCATCTGGAATACTGTGTTAAGTTCTGGTCTCTTTTATTTAGGAAAGATGAATTCAAACTGGAACAGGTGCAGAGAAGGGCTACTAGGATGATCAAAGGAATGGAAAATCTACCTTATGAGAGGAGACTCAAAGAGCTTGGCTTGTTTAGCCTAAACAAAATAAGGCTGAGGGGGAGATCTGATTGTGCTCTATAAATACATCAGAGGGATAAATACCAGGGAGGGAGAGGAGTTATTTAAGTTAAGTGCCAATGTGGACACAAGAACAAATGGATATAAACTGGCCATCATCAAGTTTATGCTCGAAACCATCAGAGGAGTGAAGTTCTGGAACAGTCTTCCAAGGGGATCAGTGGGAGCTAAAATCTAACTAGCTTTAAGACTGAGCTTGATAAGTTTATGGAAGAGATGGTATGATGGGACTGCCTATGAAGGCATGTGTCCCATCAGCGATTACCATTAGCAAAAAACCCAGTGGCTGGAGACGGGACATTAGCTGGGCAGGGCTCTGAGTTACTACAGAGAATTCTTTCCCAGGTATCTGCCTGATGGGTCTTGCCCACATCTCCGGGTCTAACTGATCACCATATTTGGGGTCTGGAAGGAATTTCCCCCCGGGTCAGATTGGCAGAGACCCTGGGTTTTTTTTGCCTTCCTCTGCAGCATGGGGCACAGGTCACTTGCAGGTTTAAACTAGTGTAAAAGGTGAATTCTCTGTAACTTGAAGTCTTTAAACAATGATTGAGGACTTCAGTGACTCAGAAAGAGGTTAGGGGTCTATTTCAGGAAGTGGGTGGTGAGATTCTGTGGCCTGTAATGTGCAGGAGGTCAGATTAGATGATCATGATGATCCCTTCTGACGTTAAAGTCTGAGTCTGCTTCTTGAGTGAATAATCTGAAAGCAAACATAACACAGGATAGGTAAGAATTTCCCACTTTTCTTTTATAAGTATCCATGACCCCCTTTCAACTGTTCCCTGGTAACCTAAAATAGCTTGATGCCTTTAATACTGTTAGTTAAAAAGAAATTATTATTTTTATATATTTACATTATACAGGAAGTTTTCTTAAAGCAAAACAACAATTTTAAAATAATCAATATCCTTTTTAGGTACCCACTAATTCCTCTCACTAATTACCCTATAACAAAGGAAACAATGTTTACCTTTAGGATGATTTGTAACTGTTTCCACTTTCCCCCTTGTTGCTGGCTAACATCTCTGATAAGAAGTTTAATGCACAAACATTTGTTTTGAGATGCTTAGTTTTCCTTTTCTGTACCACATTTTCTTTTTTAATATCAGTTTATTTTGGAATTATTTCACTCACTCGTTCACTTTCCCATTTCCCTCTCTTGTTTATTTTTTTGTTTTTATTAGTGTCTCTGTGTGAGTGTGTGTGTTTGAAAGTCCTGCTGCTACACTGCACTGTCCTTATTCTGCTCCAACTCTCATTTCCAACCTGCAGGGAACCTTCTGGTACAAAATTCTTTTCTTGTTTTTATTAGAAGGGCATTTCTCCAGACATTATCCTGTTTGAAACAGAAGCTATCTATACTGACTGGGAATGTAGGGTGACAGATGTCCCGATTTTATAGGGACAGTCCCGATATTTGGGGCTTTATCTTATATAGACACCTATTACCCCCCACCCCATGTCCCGATTTTTCACACTTGCTGTCTGGTCACCCTATGGGAATGAATAATGGGCATATTTAAAGGGCACTTGACCCTTTTCATCTCCTTACACACCATAAATAACCACTCCTTTATGTTGATTTTACATATCTGAAATGTGCTTTGCTATTCAGTAACACCTAAAAAGTCATTAGAAGGAACAATTCAAAGAGTGTCGTAAGTACATCAGCTCTCAGTATATGAAATAAATTTCTATACAGACTCAGTAATAATCTGTATCAGCCTCCATCCACAGTTCTAGAATTCAGGAAATGAGTCACATGTTCAGGAAGATGGTCACATGATTGCTTCAGAGCAGACTGTCAGAACACAGTATGGTAGAGGAGATACAGTAATTACAGAAGATGATTTCACATTGAGACTCTTTATGATTTTTTATATTTTGGGGAGCAGTTTGTAGGATTAAGGGTTTTATTCACTGCCCATTGACATCACTGGGAGTCACTTTAATGGGCTTTATATAGAGGATCCAGAAATTAGAGGATGGTGGTTTAATAATTTGAACATGGTTTAAGGGGACATTTTATGCAAGAATTTTGGCAGCAAGCATTTATGATGGGGGAGGAATAATAGATTGGCAATATAAGTGAGATAAATGGAAGAAAGGATTATAACTGGGATTTGAAGAGTCAAATGCTACATGTAAACTGCAGTTCGCTCCTTCCTTCTGAAAGCTTTGAGGAGAGGTGAACTGGGTTTCCAGACTGGAGGGAAGTATTTTCAAGGCAAAGAGTACAGAATAAGTGTGGAGAGTTGGAAAGTGCATAAATACAATGGAGCTACAGAGATTTAACTCATCATGCTACTGAGAGAGTGACGGTCAAGTGATTTGAGCACCATAAGTAGATAGATTACTGGGAGTCATGAACTCGTGATTGGTAATACTAACTTTGACACTGACTCCATCAGTGGCCTTTGGCAAGCCAGGTGGGTTGCTGCACTTGTGGCTGAAGCCCCAGCTATGCTTGTGGTGCCTCTAGGAGTAGCCCTGAGCCATGGCTGCGATCTTACCTGCATTGGGGGCAGGCAGTGGATCAAGAGAGGCAAGAGTGTTTCCCTGGCAGCCTGGGTGAGGGCTGCTTCCTGCTACCGAGAGCCCCAGTTAGCAGCTGCCCCTAGCCCCAGCAGCCTCATCTTCTGCCCTTGGAGGAAACCTGGGTAAGTCTACAGAAATATGCCACCCTCAGAAATCTGCTGCCTTAGGCAGCTGCCTAGTTTGCCTATAGCTAGTGTGGCCTCTGTGTATCATCCACTGTGGTGATTGATTGCCTGCCTATAATCCATGTCAATTTCAAGTGGCTGCTAGTAAGTTGTACTCTGCAGGATAACCATGGGATCATGCTATTGTAAAATATGCAAAATTCTCCCACATAGGAAGGGGCAGAGAAGACATGAATTAAAAGTGAGTTCCGGGATTTAGAAAACGTACTACTAGAAAAATTTTAAAAAGGTCTTTTTCTTATCCCAGTTACACTGGGTAATTTTTCTGAGGGCTAGGGTTGTTGGCTATCATTGCCAAACATAGATCCAGGTTTTCTTTGGTAGCTTATTAAATTACTTTTAGATTATATGTTGATCCTCCGAGACCTCACTTCCAGTTCCTGATTAAAGATAGTCTGTACATATCAGGGGCAGATCTGTCCCAGAATGGCAGGGTAGGAATTGCAGACTTTACCTTCCCAGACTTGGTTCCTCAGAGGTAAGGCAATGGAAGTCCAGAGATTTATCACTTTCTGACAGGCAGTGGGTCAGAAGACAATTTTTACCTTGCGGACCATATTTCTCTGAATTGTCCAAGTTCCAAGCAGGAGACCCTGTTCGCTTTTATTGCATTGAATTGTCCCTCTCTGCATCTCTGCTTGCAATTCAGTTGTTGCTTCTGAAGTGCTTTCTTGCATATTGGTAAGGAGCACCTGGAATTAAAATAGCCTCCACAGCGTTAATGTGTGCCACTTGCTTGAGTAGCAGGCACAAAAGGCTTGATTCTCTGCTGCCCTGTACCTTATGTAGTCTTTTTTACCCTACCAAGTGGAGGGAAAATACTGCCTTTCGAATGTGATAGTGTGTTACACCCACTTTGCACAATGAAAACACAAGATACAAGGAAGTGGAATAAATGTTAAATTTTGGGCGGAAGTGACTAAGCAGTAAAGTCATTTCTGATGGCGTGGTAAGGTACATGACTGACTGGAATGGAAGTATAAGAGTTATTTGGGGTTGTTTCAGTGGACTCATCAGTGGCATAACTTTACTTGAATTCCTGTTACCAGACACATGCAGTTGTGGTGTATTCTAACTATGAACTCAATCCTTTCCTCATTCTGTAATCCTGAGCTCTTGCTCCCTCTGATTTTCTTTCCTTTCAGATCTTAGTTGGTGAGGTTCTTCTGCCTGTGATTTTTTTGTGAACCAGCTGTCACAATCCTACCTTTAAAGACTTTACATTGTAGTGCCATTATTTGCACAGTTACTCATGTTATACATTTTAATCATTTGCATCCATCCAGCTTTTTAACTGCTCTATCCTGAATTCCAAGACCTTTATTTTTTAGAAGTGGCTCCTTGGCAAAACTATGAAGCTTCTCAGAGAAACATGGAAAAGAGATTTGCAGATGGTCATAGAGCTGATCAGGCATACTGTGCATTGTAACACAGAGAGTCGTGCCCAGTTTACTGCATGATGCAGAGCAGGGACAGGATCTCCCACTGGTCAAACAATTGGTAGCAGTGGAACCATCTTTACCCTGTGTAATTACCATATGACAAATCTGAGGGCTTCTGTAGTGGTCAAATTACTTGGCACTGAAGCAAAAAAATTTTTTTTTTGCATTGAGGAACTTTTTGTTCTAACAGATCTAAATGTATAATTATTGCACTTAAAAGTAAAACTGTAATGAGGTTGCTCATAACTTAGAGGACTTTTTGGAAGAATTGCAAAATTCTGAGGGTATTTTAATGTTACCTACTGGAATGTATTTTATTTACTTCTGATTATGGAAGGCAGTATTCAAAAACAATCAGAGCTTAATTCACTGTAGTTCCCTGAGTCTTTTCTGTGCTGGTCTTTTCTTTTACTACTAACAAAAGATGTGTATGGAGTTTGTTTCTATAGCTGCTTTCTACAGACTCAAACACTAGAAGTTGCTTTATGGGCTTTATTTCCCTATTTTTTTTATTAGTCGCTGCAATTTTTTCTCCTCTTGCTCCAGATCCTTCTTTCATTGTCTTTCTATTACTGATCTTACTGGCAAATAGAAGAGTGGGTGCATGGATGGAAGGATTAAGCTTATTGGGACTAAAATAGGCTTTCTAAGGGTTGACTAATTTTGAGGTGAGGGTAGACTGAAGGATTAACTTCAGGGTCTAATCATATTCAGAATTCTCCACTGATGATAAAGAGGATGATGACCTGCTATGCTGTGTTTTTGTTTTGCTTTTTTTGTTTGTTTTTAGAATTGCCATCCTGTTTGCAGAGCTGTTAATTAATAAAGAGCTGTCTTTCTGCTACTGGAAGTGATTTTTGTGTTAAAGATAAATGCAGAAATGTATACCACTGATGAAAGATCAGTAGCTTTTTGGTCTCAGAATTTTTAGTGTATTTTCCACAGTGCACGTGGGGAAAAAAAGAGAGAAAACAGGAAGGGAAGTAATTTTTACAGATGAAAAAGGTCATTTCTATGGAAATAGATGGCTTTGATGAAAAATGGCAAAACTTACCTGAAAAATAATGAATTCTTGACTGAAAAAGTACACAATATTATACCATTTTTCCAGGATATGATTTTAGGTACAGAATAAGAAAGTGGAGTCTCCACACTGACCTCAGATTGAAAATCCAGAATGGTTAAACAAAATCCTCTACTTGGGTCTATTGAAGACATGTGGCCAGAACCATGAATCATAGAAATTTGATTTGGAAAAGATCTATTAGATCACCTAGTCTTTCCCTGGGGACCAGCGTAAGCATTATTCCTCACTGTGTATTTTCACTTTAAACTATTTCTTTTAAAATTGTTTTTGAAAGCTTTGTTTCTATTTTTTTATGTCACAACCATAGTTTCTAGGAATCAATCCGGCATGGTGCTAAGCACTCCTGAAAGGTACATGAGGGCACTCTGCACCTTGGGAGACTGCACTGCATTATTGACAGTAAAGTTCATGATTATACATGTGCACCAAAGAGAGTATGGATCCTTTAATATTTCATGTTGCCTGGACATTGGTTGAGTTTTTTGGTTGTTTTACATTTACAAAAGCCAGCATTTGAGAGCAACAATTTGTACAGCTAGGAGTCTGGTGGAACCTTAAAGACTAACAGATTTATTTGGGCATAAGCTTTCGTGAGTAAAAACCTCACTTCTTCGGATGCTTTTACTCACGAAAGCTTATGCCCAAATAAATCTGTTAGTCTTTAAGGTGCCACCAGACTCCTTGTTGTTTTTGTAGATACAGACTAACACGGCTACCCCTTGATACTTGAATTTGTACAGCTGTGATGTTAATGAAACTTAAGAGTATGATACTATTTTGTGATTCTTGTGATTTAAAACTAATTTTTGAAAATTGATTGCAATACCCCAGAGTAATGCGTATGCTGCTATTGCACCAACATTTTAATTCATTTTTTAAAATTTTTGCAGAGATTTTTTCGAAAGATATATTTAGTTACCTTTAATCCTTGTGAAGATTTATATATTAGTGGATATAATTGATAATCAAATAAAACTATGGCTCCAATTTGATGTCAACTAATTCAAAATTATGAAGGGCATAGTGCAAATTGCATGATTCTCTCTATATTTTCTTTTTGCTGTTCCATAATACGAAAAAAGTCACTTCAAGTTAACTGCTGGTGTATTTGGAATAAAAGGAAATATTATTGCACACAATGTATAGTTTTTCTGTTTAAACATATTATCATAGTCAGGGTTGGTAGCACCATCCATCATTAAGGTTGGCTAACACTTCCTATTATAAGACCCCGGTTTCAGTTGCTTATAATTTTGCAAAACTTGAAGGAAATGCTGTCCATAGGATTCCTGCCTTATCTACTGAATGTATTGGAAGGTGTGTAAGGAATGAGGCAGGGTTTGCAGGAAGAGAAAGGATGGTTTCATGGTTAGGGTAGTTGAATGCTGCCCTGGAAGAACTGGATTCTATTCCTGCCTCTGCCTTTGAGTTCCCACATAATGCTGAACAAGTCATTTAAACCAGACTTTTCACAAGTGGTAGATAATTGTGTGTTCCTCATTTTCTGGGTGCCAAACTTGAGACCCTGGGGTCTGATTGCAGAAGTGCTGAGCAACGAAAAAGTTAGTGGGAGCTGTGCTTGTATGTAATATTCTTTTAACAGTTGCACAGTTTTTGTGTGTAATTTGTATTCAGAATGGGGAGGAGAATGATGAACCCCATTATAAAGAGAGAATTGGAACATGAAACGTTGTTATATGAACCCCAATTTAACCTCTGCTAAATTTTATTTTTAATTACAAAAGCATGTCTGAATGTAGTCAGTGTTTCATGGTCCTTGCGTGACATCTTTGTTGGCAATCTTCAGCAGAGGCAACTGGTATAAGGATGAAATGGGCATGAAGACTGATCTTCTCACTCCTACAGTATAGAAGGCACATGGGTGGAACAGTAGGGAAACTTGCTCAACTGCTGCCCTGTTTTCTGTGGATAAAGAGAAGAATTCACCCTCCAAGGCTATCAGCCAGTCACGAGTACTTAAAAAAATCTTAGTCTGTGATATTACTAATAGTACGTTGTGAAAATAACTCTTCTTCTGTATTTTCTATTCCTTAGGTTAAATACAAAAGAGACTTTGAAGAAAGCAAAGGAAGAGGGTTCAGCATTGTGACTGACACACCTGAATTACAAAGACTGAAAAGGACTCAGGAACAAATTAGTAACGTATGTGACTATCTCCTCCAATGATAGCAGATCAGACATGGTACACATAAGAAAAGGCATGATTGTAGGTTTGTGATGTTTCTGATGGAGTCTGTGAAAGTGAAGAAAATGAATTTGATGACTGATTTGTGTGTCAGGTTCTGAAATGTGTGTAACCTTATACCATACACTTACACAGCACATTGGCAGGTGTGTTCACCTCTCCAGTTTCCATCAAAGGTGTTTGTAGTATTTGCTATACTACAAAGGTTATATGCATTTTACTTTTTTATTTAACATTATTGTTTGCAAATAATATTTATATTGTTTGATATATATTCCTCTACAGGAGTTCTCAAAATAAGCATAGCTTGCAAAATAAAATTCTAAAATAAAATAAGACACTGATATTTAATTTTAGAAAGAAAATACAAGGAAAATGACATATAGATAAGAAAAGAGGTACAAATGCTAGCAATGGAAAAGCATTGTCATGCATTAATTTATACCAATATTAATACTGAATAACACCTTTGACAGGGAGTGGGATTTTCAAAAATGGAACTTATCCCCAAAAGCACTATGGTGCTTTTGAAAATTCCACCCTAACTATTTTATATATTCATATATTCCTACCCTGGACATTTAGCTGACTGCACAAAGATGGAGAATTGTTATAGACCATAATATATATGACCAGTGGATATTATGTAGAATAAAATTCAACATTGCCTTTAGCTTTACCCAGCTTCAGTTCTAATGGGTATTCTGACTTTGAGCTAGGCTCTGTAAGCTATTTTTGTAAATTCTTTATTCTTTCCTTTGTTTTAGCCATAAAAAAAGTAGTTGCACAAAACCAGAGAGAGACACTGGTGAAAAGTGTTTTCAGAAAAGGATCTTGACCTTTACCAACTTGCAAGAAAAATATTTCTTGAATGGAATGAAGGGTTTCTCTGCGGGCATGGGACCTTGTTGCTTAATTAACTATACTGTCTGGCTCTTGCACCCAACATATTTGCATTTCTTTTCAGACCAAGCAAATTTGTTTTAGGTAAGAAATATTTTATTTCCTAGATTCCTTTTTCTATGCAGGGGAGTAGGTGTAAAGCATGGATGTTCAACTCCCATCTTTCCATACCTGAAAAAGATGTCGTATGTCAATGAAGATTTTTTTTCTTCTCTTGCTATATAAATGATATCTGGACTTGAAATCAAAGGACTTTATTAGAATTAATCTTGAAGGGTAAAGCAGAATTTAAAAAAATTGGTAAATGAAGTTCAATTTCAATGATGCCTATCCTAAACACCTTTAGATTTATCATACTACTTTGTAGAAGGATAATACTACATAAAACACAGTTTAAATCTAATTATTATTATTAGATTGTCTCACAGAGTAACTTCTGTGTTTAATAGTTTAGAAATGTACTTCACGGTTAGATTAAGAATCTCATTAAGATTTTAACTGGTTGAAAGGTAAGCTCTTTTATATTTTTTAAAATTTTTGTCACTTTTAATATATAGCAAAATATAAAACTTACTAATAATCTTTTTTTTAATTTTTAGTTGTGCATTGATTTTTCTCTTCCCTCCTCCCCATAACTACTGGACACTTCTCAAAGATTGTCTTTGAAATGAAATTGTAACAACTTCACAGCAGGGGTAAGTTAGCACAGTTATGTGCATACCTATCACAAATATACATAATATTATATTATCAATAGATGTAATACAGTAGAAAGAGATATTTTAAAATATTCCTTTGTCTTGATATTAAGTCCTGCAGCACTCACAAAAATTCTCATAGTGCTCTGTCTCTTTCATAATGCATGAAAGATTCTTTTGTGCTATAGTGAAATATAACCGTAAAGGGGGAAAAAACAATAGATGGGGGTTAAAAAAAAGAGTTATAAAAGGGATGGCCATAATACTGTTGTTCTTTTGTTAGTAGAAACCCAGACACTGAAGTGCCTAGATCAGACAAGTACTAATGGAATGTGGGGCATGATTGGTATAGCTGGATCAGGATGAAGTTTCTCAGAAATGAGTGAAATTTGCTCTGTGTCCTCAGACCGTTGTGTGAATTAATGGCCGAATCCTGCAAGGTGTGCAGTATACTTCCCGACTTCAGTGGGATTGGAGCAGCCTTCACAAGGCACCCAGCATCTTTGAGGCCCCATAGCAAGAAATTTAATAGCTTGTTAGTATCATGTTGGCATGACAGTCACAAACCAAGCATTCTAGTCAAGATTGATATAGGAGAATTAAATAAATTAAGTAGGTCTCTTAATGACAAGTTTGAGATATTTTGGGCAACCTTTTCATGGATGGATGAGCATTTTAAATTGCCTGTACATTTTCCAATTTGTATGGAACGATTTAAGATGCTCATAAATTCATTTTGTTCAATATTTGAAACATAAAAATTCACATCCACTCTGCTGCAAAGTATGTCACTGATTTGTGGAATCAAATGGGCATATAATATGCACACAGAAATCTCAAATTGTGTGTGCAGTGAAATGCATTTATTTTGTTAGAGATCTGGGCCATTGTTTTTGTCCTTGTAAACTATGAGGGATAATTTTCAATATGCAGTCAAAACTGTCAAATATTCTGAAAATTAAAAACATTTAACTTCAAAATCCAATAACACTGGTGAATTTTATCAAGGAAAATTAGAAGGTAGCAAAATGGCCATAATAATTTTGCAAAGGCTCTATTGCTGCATATGCAGTTTTGAAGGGAGGGGAAGAAGCTGTGTCTGTAAATCTGAAAAGGGAATCACATAGCTAAAGGAAAAAAGAGCAACACAATTTAATAAAATGTTAAGCAGCCTTAATGGGAATTGAGGACTCGCAACAACTTGCAGGAATGCCTCTAGCTTAGTGCCATTAGTCTTTTATCTCTGGAGATCAGGTTGGAACCTCATTTATGTCATATATGAAATAAGTTGTTTGTTCTCAACTTAGTTCTTGGTAAATTATTTCAAATTTAAAATCAAACATCTCTACAGTTTGGTTAAATGGGCAATTTCTGTTAAGAAGAAGCCAGGAGCTGGATGTCAAGTTCCCACTGGCTTTGCTGGATAAGCATGATGGTGTATGGAATCTTGCATAGTGTATGCCTGCCTTGGATCAAGTTGGTATTACCTAATCTTTCCTCAGTATAAGGATTTGATCATGAATTTAATTCATGAATGAACAGAAAAAGCACACATCTACTGCCTTCTTTGTCCAGAGACCTGGGAAAATGTATTCATTTACTTATTTTATATATACATGGTGTTCTCCTCAGGGCCGGCTCTGGCTTTTAGGCCGCCCCAAGCAAAAAAAAAAAAAAGAACACACGGGGCGGCCAGAACGGCAAAGCAAAACAAAAAACAAAAAACAAACCTGCGGCGCGGCCGGAGCGCGGGTGCAGGGGGACCGGCTGAGGGGGGGGAGGGGAAGGAAGCAGGCGGGAGAGAGAGAGAAGGGGGCGGCCAGGGCTACAGCAGGGGCGCTGCCACGCAGCCCCTCCCGCTGCGCCGCCTCCTGCCACCTGCTGCGAGGGCTCCGCTCCGGTCGGCGGGGAGGGAAGGAAGAGGACTGCCCTGCAGGGTGCTCTGGTTCTCCGCACCGCCACCCCCTACAGGGCGGCCGGAGCGAAACAAGAACAAAACAAAACAAAAAAGCGGCCGTGTCGCCCTAGGATTGGGCAGAATGCCGCCTCCAACAATCTGCCACCCCAAGCACCAGCTTGCTCAGCCGGTGCCTGGAGCAGGCCCTGGTTCTCCTTCCTGACAATATGCAAGATGTTGAGGGAAAGAAGGATGGGGGTCATGTTAAAAAAAAAAAAAAAGTGAGCTCTAAAAAATGGCTTTAATTTACTCTGCTAAATCTGAAAACAGAACAAACCAAAAAATAGCCTAATGTACCAAGAAGTAAATTAACACTGTCTCTTTGCCCAGTTATATGAAAATAACACTTTAAACCTCTAGGGATGATTGAATTCTGATGTGACTATTCAATTTCATTAGAAAAATTTTTGGTTTATAGTACATTGTTTTCGTTTCAATGGAAATCTGATAATATAAGCTCCCCCAAAACGGAGTGCATGAATTTGTATCATAAGAAGGGTAACTTTTTTTGTTTTGTCTCTTAGGCAAATTGTTGCACATTTTTACGTAGTAGGGGTCACAATCTACCCTCAACTACATCCATGCAACTCCACCGGGCTGTAACTGATGGCAAAACTTGCTCCTAAATATGAATGCTCTAAATACCAATTTTCAGACAAAAGACCTTGGGGATAAAGGAGGATTACTCTCTCAGATGTGACACAAACGTGTTTTCACACAGTATCTAAAGAAAAACTCCTGTTGCTGGCTTCTGTATTTGTGCTATGCACATCTCAGAGTAGAGCTCGGCCCTAATTGTATGTTTGAGTAACAATTTCATATTTGGAACTTACTGGCACATTTGCTTGCCCTGTTTACTTGCTCTAATATAAACTGCACTTTCAAATTGCCAAAACAGATTGTAACGAAAATTGGCAGGAGAAGTTGTTAACATCAAGCCCAGGAGCACCATTTGTAGGCTACAAGCGTAACGCTTGAAGACTTTAGTTTAAAGGGTGGTTGGTTGGTTGGTTGGTTTCAAAGGGGGAGAGGAACTGAATGAAAAGGAAGGAGCAAAATTGACAGGTTCATGAATGTCAACATTTCACACAACTAACTCAAGTTCTAGAGTAATCTGTGGTGTGCCAATAAGTAGACAGGAAAAGCATGTAGAATCACACAGAAAAAGAGTGAGCATTATTAAAGGCATAATTGGGTTTAACATTGCCTAACCAAGTGGCTGATATTTTTATCTGCTTAGTCTTCTCCTTCCAAACATGATAATTTTCATCTCTCATCTGGAAGTCCTACATTAAATTTAACCAGTGCCAAAACCCATTTATATCTGTGTGCATAATTATAATTGAGCCAGATGAAAAATGTAGTTGCTGACATCAAAAATTTTCCATACACACTCACCAGTTTCTGAACTGCATGGAAATATTGGCCTTGGAGGACTCCATCTTGCAAGGTGGTGATTGCCTTCAGGTCCCCTTAACACCACTAGCAATTAAGTGCGCTGAGCAACTCCCAGAACTGCTCATTATCTTGTTGGACTGAGTCCAGAGTGTACAAAACTTCAGTTAAAGTAAATTACATGTAACACATTTAATTATTTTCCTACCATTTTACATCAGCTTAGAGACTTAGGGGATAAAAGGGTCTTTCTTCCTCTTAACACACACACACACACACACACACACACACTCTCTCTCTCTCTCTCTCTCTCTCTCTCTCTATCAATCAGTAATGTCCAAACTCATCCCTTTTGGACTTTGTTGTACTTAAGTGAGCAATAAGCTGGAGCTCTCTGCTTTCTCCGGAGGCTATGGCTTATCTCAGCGAGAACCTTCTGATATTCAAACCTTATACTCCTGTGGTGGAGCTGATAGAATCCATTTGACCTGTCATCATAGTAAGAAGGCAGAAATAATTCTGCCTCCATCAGCAGGGTCCTGGCACATGACATGAGAGTGACTCAGCAAAAGAGCCAATTACTCCTCTTTGTGACTGTGAATATTTATTGTGAACAGATTCCAAAAATTTGTAGCATGGATAAAAAGAAAAATCTGGAAAGTGACTAAACACACGATTCAGGACTGGAGATGCAGGGAAAAACACAATTTAAATAACATATGTTAAATAGAATGTATTAAATAAGCATTTGGAAAACTTCAAGAATGTGTTTTAGAATGTATAAAATTCCAGCATCTAAAACAAATTTTTGATGTATACTCCATCAAAAAACAAAAACCCATTCTAAAAAAACATTGTTAAGGTTGCAACGTCAAGCACACAAAAGTTAAGAAATGCAAGAATTAAGGCTGCCTGTGAAATCTTAATCCTGCCCCCTTCTATGTATGCATTGTAATATAGTCTTTAATTACATGAGTGCATACTCTTTTTCCACAGTGCATAGCATGGCTGGTGTTCACTGAATGAGCCACTAGTCAGTATTTCCTTTTATCCTCATCCATTATTTGCTGCATACCATCCAAATAGAGCACTGAACAGACAAGTGTTAATTCCCTCATGGGCATTTCTATAGTGGTCTCATTGTCATATTTTAAATTCATTGATGTTTGTAAATAACTATCTTCACAACATCTCATGAGATGAGTGTATAATAATCTTCATTTTATACACAGGATTTAAGCCAAAATTGTCAAACGTGTCAACTAATTTTGGTTGATGTATCTGAGAAGCCTTGGCCTGATTTTTCAGAGTATTTATCATTATATAACAGTTTATATGTTCAGAGCACAGCTCCCATTGACTTCTGTGGTAGTTGTGAATCAGTACTTCTGCAATTCAGGTGGGTTACTCAGAAAATTAACATTTAACAGTCACCTAGACAATTTTCAGTTTATTTGACTTGCCCAGCCCCACATAGGAATTCTGGGACAGAGCCTTGGATACAATCCAGTCCTTTGGGGTGCCATTCAACAGCTTTTCTCACAAGACCATCCTTTTTTTCCTGCCAGCTTCTGGAACAAATGAGGCAGGGGTCCTACAGAGAACAGTCTCCATCACTACACAACCCTGATTCCTCCCCAAAGAAGGCCCATCCTGTGATCTGAAGGAGATGGGGTCCTGTGGAAAAAGTATTATGTGATCATGTAATTAAAGACTGATACTAGAATATTGTGTACAGTTCTGGTAACCACATTTTCAAAAGGATGTAGAAAAAATGAAGCAGGTACAGAAAAGAGCCACAAAAATGATTTGATTGCTAGAGAAAATACTTTACAGTAAGAGACTTAAAGAGCTCAATCTGTTTAGCTTATCAGAAAGAAGATGGAGAGGTGACTTACAGTGTATAAGTACCTTCACAGGAAGAAAATACCAGGTACTAATTGGCTTTTTAATTTAATGGAGAAAGGCATAGCAAGTACTAATGGCTGGAAGCTGAAGACAGACAAATTCAAATTAGAAATAAGGAACAGTTTTTTAAGTGAGGTTGATTACCACTTCTCTTGATAGTTTGTTCTAATAGTTAGTTTCCCCATCTCTAGGTGTCCTCACTTCAAGACTGTATGCCTTTGTGGGTATGTTTTAGCCAAACACAATTTATGCTTTCTTTTTATGCATAAAAACTTAGGATCAATACAAGGTAACTGGATGAAATTTAAGGTCCTGTGACATACAGGAGGTCAGACTAGATGATCTAATGGTCTCTTCTGGTCTTAAATTCTATGAATATATGAATAAGACGTGGATCATGAGCAGGGTTTGGGATCTTTAGATTCACAGTACCAGTTCCCTAACATTTGAGCTAATGGAGTAAATGGTAGCAGTACTAGGTTGTTATTTTCTGTGTGGAAGGGATGGAGACACACACTTCGCTAGACAACAAAGGAATGTGGAGAATCAGGAATAATCTGTTCAATTCCAGGTTATGCACGGGAGTGTTCTCTAGTGATTAGAGACACTTCCCACCCCTGTTCCCCCAGCCTCCCACTGTCCTCCTCCTGTTCCACCTCGCCGTCCTGCCCACGTTTCCTCCCCTTCTGCTATTACCCTGGCCCTTGCCCATTTCCTCACTGCTTCTCTCCTCCTCCCTCTGCTCCTCTCCCTATCCAACCTCCACTTTGCTTCTATCGTCCCACCTACCCCTGGGCTCCTGCCCCCTCTCCTCCTCTTGTTCCTATCCTCTGCTCTGGTATTTTGCTCTATCCATGCTCCCCCCACAGGTTCCTCTTCATCCACCTTGGCCCCACCTCCTGCCCTTGCCTCCCTGTCCTGCCTCTCACCCTTCTGTATTCAAGTCTGGTAGCTTCCTCCTTCCCCTTCATGCCACCTGGGTGCCAGCAGAAGGAACCTTTGAGAACACAGGACAGGGTATCTCTCTGCTCTCAGTTCCTTTGGTGCCACAGCAGCCCCCTGTGTTTGGAAGAAGCAATTGCATGAAAAGTACTGCTCAGCCCCTGCATCCCTGGTTTGGAGCACGCTCAGTTGCTCTTTTGGGATGTTATGGGTATTCTGGTCAACATATTGGAGCTGTGGGATCCGGGGGGGGATGGACGACCATGCTCGGTAAAGATGGAATTGGGGAGCTTAATTGCCAAACTCTAGCAAATCTCTCCTGAACTTGTGGAAACTGTGATTTTTCAGAGGCTTAAAACTTTAAGCAAATTTTCGTGGATGGCAAAAGGCACATCCCTACACCACAGTGACCACCCCTCCCAAATTTAAACTCCCTGCTCCAAAGCATGGAGATGCTAGACCTTCTCAATGATGCAGTTTCAAGAATTTTTTTTAACATGGGCAAAGGAATATATATTCTCCTAACCTCATTTTTGGAAGCAGCTGCTCTGTTTTAGCTGAAACTTTAAAAATAAAAACAAAATAAATCATCCTGACGCAGACACCTGGAATGGAAAATGTCATCTTGAGTAGGTTAAGTTTGGCAAAGTTATAAATAATTGAAAATAGATTCTCATAATGGAAGGCGTTGAGCAGCCTTAACTATAGCCATCACTATCTGTTCCACGTGTAATTATATTATACGTACAAATTCAGATGAGCTCTCAAGTGAGAAAAAATCTGTTGAAATTTGACAGATATTATACCTACATTTATATTGAGCTGCTCTGCTGGTAAGCTAAAAATATGCGAGAGAAACTCCACGTCAGCAAATGGTCTGAAATGAGAGTACTGTTTTGTCAGATAGAAGTACATTGTATCTTGAATAGAGGCTTTGGAAACCGACAACAGACCTTGGAAGACTTTATTATTGTTGAAAGGTTCTCTTTGAACCTGTGAACAATGATAAGTGGCCTCCAAAAGAAACCTTACAATTCCGAGATCAGAGTTATCTTGGAAGATTTCTGGGGTTAGAGGAAATATTATAAGTGAAGTGAAGGTCCAGAATTAGAATCAAACATATATGGTACCTACATTCAAGAACAGGCCTCAGGTATGTTACAAAGTGATAATTTTTAAATTACAGGCTTGCTTATTAATTTAGCTTATAGGATATCAGAATTTATTCTGCAAAAAGAACAGGAGTACTTGTGGCACCGTAGAGACTAACTACAGCCCACGAAAGCTTATGCCCAAATAAATTTGTTAGTCTCTAAGGTGCCACAAGTACTCCTGTTCTTTTTGCGGATACAGATTAACACGGCTGCTACTCTGAAACCTGTCAGAATTTATTCTACAGACTAGGTTAGAAAAGCTCTTCTTTCTCTATTTTTATAACAAATAATTTGTATAACAGTGCTATATGCTACATGGGTTTACATATAATTTCAGAAAGTCTTTTTATAAAGTTTCTAAAAGAGTCAACTTTTAAGATTTAAAGATAGAGCCATGATTTATAATAAAATAGGCATTGATTGGAAGTTGTCCGATTACCAAAAGTCATAGAACTTACCGTGTTAAAACATGTATCAAAGTTGTAGTCATCTCTCTGATTCTGTTTTAAATAAATAACGTTGACAGGATGACTGTAACATTGTTCATTATGCTGACAATATGAAATTATGCTGTGTGATAGACACAAAACAAGCAGTCAAGAAAAATCCCCAAAGGCATGAATTTTCTATATTATATAATTTGGTCAACATTCATGAGAAATGCCTGCTAATTGTAAATTGGTTGCAAAACTGTAGAATTTAAGTGCAATTAGATGAAATAGCCCAATTATTTGGACAGCAACCGTAAATAAATAATTTTTCCTTAACAAGTCTAAGCATTACAGAGAAGCAATTAAAATGTTTCTTTAGGATAAATTAGAGCAGTGGTACTCAAGTCCAAAGTCAGGGCCATTACAGCATTGTATTCATTTCTGTCACTATATAACAAGTGATAAATCACTTAAATGAATCCTTGTATTTGGGTTTGTGGGATGCTTTGCATGAGGAATCCTCTAATTCAGTAAGAATGTTCTATTTTTCAATGACCAAACTACTCCTTCCTGTCTAGAGGGAAGGAGGAGGACCTGATTTTCTTCTTATGATTTAACAAAGTCATCTGGTTAGGAGGCACAGAGGAAAAAGATTGAGCAAATAAGAGAGAAGTTCCCAAATCTCAAGAGGTATGGAACAATATTCATGTTGAATTGCAAGGCCAAGGCAAAGTTTTATCACATGAGGAAACTATCTAGTAGTTTCTTGAATTACTAGTTTTCTATGTGGAAGACACAATCTCATGGATCTTTTCTTAATTTATAATTGTTTGTATGTCTTGTCAACAAAGACATTTGTAATATGATGTAGAGCTGGGATGTGCACATATTTAATAGGAAGTTCAAATACTATATCCAGAGGCTAAAACTGGTACACAGACATGTAACTGCCATTTTGACACACCTACTTATGTCCTTCTTTTTTGCCTTTGCAACTAAAGAATGTTGCCATGGTATCTCATCTCTATGTTTCCCTAGGTTATACACCTCTACCTCAATATAACGCTGACCTCGGGAGCCAAAAAATCTTACTGCGTTATAGGTGAAACCGCGTTATATCGAACTTGGTTTGATCCGCTGGAGTGCGCAGCCCCACCCCCCTGGAGCACTGCTTTACCGCGTTATATCCGAATTCGTGTTATATCGGGGTAGAGGTATACTTTGTAGAAGGAGCATTGCAATAACAGTTAGTTATAAAGGCATTTGAAAAGTTTTTCAGAATAACTACTTAATTACTATTTTGGGGTTCTGACTAAAGAATTTGAAAGTCTGATTAAAGCCTTGCATTTAAAACATGGGCCTTTAGTAGTTTTCACAACATAAGGGGAAAGGGAAGTTGGCAAGTTTCCGATATACAGCATGAGCTAGTAGATTATGTTAAATGTATTGCATTTGACTTTGAGTTATTAAGTTACTAAATCATGTCAAGAATCAGAAAGTTACTGAAAGCAGATTTTTTTTTTCTTTCAGTGGCTTTTCAGTACCTCACAGTATGAGGTAAATGAAGTAATTAATTTTGTTGTAAAATTAGGTTTTCAGCTAAATAATGAAATGAATATATTTTATGTAATAGACTTTTTATTTTTATTTATAGAATTACAATATCTTTTAAATAATAAAGAAATAAGGCCACATTTCTGATTTTAACCAATGAATATTTGTGAAGTGAGTGTATTTGTGTGTAGTAAAAAAAGGAACACTTAGTAAAGTAAAATTTTCAAAATGAGCTGAAATTAAGTGGCTTAAAAGTTGAAGCCCAGAATCTAGGCTTTTTTAGGCATTCCTGTGTACCTTCTTACAATAAAAAGTTTACTTTTTGTTTTTCTGGATGGGTATGAGACTGTTCATATTTCCAACACTTCAGCCTTTAATTCTTCTTTCTAATACTTTTGTGCTGTTTAGCAGTTGCTAGAGTGGTATTTTAAGCAGTGTATCTCCCACTGAAGAACAAGATGCTCTGCTTCTTCTAAAGCCATCTCTAATCCTGATCCCTAGTGATCTGAATGTCTCACCACTGTAATGTTCTCAGACTTCACTGACCTTGAAGGTAGGGGTATTCGGTCATCTATGACACTCAGTTTTTTTTTTTTTTTTTTTGGTGTGCATGTTAGCACAAATGACTACATTTCCTTAGCCTGTCAGTGGCTGCATTAGTTGTGACAAAGCCAACACTTTATTAAGTCAATGTGATTAATCTTGTTAACCTCCCTAATGTAAGGGGTGGGGAAAGTTTGCATGTGACATTTCTGCTTGTGGCTACAAAGATGTCAGAGGATAAGAGTTTGCCCTTTCAATAAGCAGATTAGAATGAGACTACTACTATTTTCTCACCCATTTTGCTCTCAGTATTATCTGAATTACTATATAGGTTTGTGTGCTTTTTTTAAAAGGCTCTCGCTCTCCAGTCTCTGCTAGCAACCCCAATATTTTTGTGAAAACCTGAAATATTTTGCAATTTGGTTTTGTTTTGGGTATTTTTGTTTTTTGTTTTTTTCTTGGGCTTTGCAGAAATAAGAGACAGATTCCACAGTGGAGAAGTTGCTGTGAAAATGGTAAAATATGCTGGATCAAATTAGTACATTCCTTTGACTGCTCATCATAATGTTTAGTTATGCACTAGACTACATAGCTAACAGGAACTGGAGGGATTGCTCAACTCTATTCTATATACATTCTCAAGGTGTTAAGAGAGTGGGGTTATGCTAGCATTTCCTGTTGAAAGAGGACTTCAATTATGTTACGCAGGATGTTTTCTGATGTTACGATAGTTGCCATTGGGTATGATTCAGTAGCCAGAGAAGTTCTAGATGGTAGTGGTGCGGACTTTGCTGGAGATATTACTGAAGGGTTGAATTTCATTCCCTATTGGAGGAAAACAACAGCTAAACTTAATTTACAAGAGCAGTGAATGTTTAATCATATTGTACATCTAATAGTAAGTGACAAATCCACAATTTCAAGTGCATGCATAAGGTTGCAGCCAGGGCGCCATATAATCTGCAGCCTAGTGGAACCAAATTCTACAGCAAGAGCCATTAAATTTGGCAGCAGTGTTAATTTATTCTATCTCCATGAAATTCTTCATACCCATCCCCCCACACCTACAAAATCATAGAATCATAGAATCATAGAATATCAGGGTTGGAAGGGACCTCAGGATGTCATCTAGTCCAACCCCCTGCTCAAAGCAGGACCAATTCCCAACTAAATCATCCCAGCCAGGGCTTTGTCAAGCGGGGCCTTAAAAACCTCCAAGGAAGGAGAGTCCACCACCTCCCTAGGTAAAGCATTCCAGTGCTTCACCACCGTAAAATACACAATTACGGATCAGAAAACAGAAAATTAGTCAATGATTATTCTCAACATGTTAGTTCTTACTTCATTTCATAGTGCTGTCATATCTATGGGGGAAAAAAAGCCAAACATCATTTCTATGGGGTACATTTTTTAAAAAATGTGCATATTATTTAGCAGGCCTTTGCAGCAAACCACATAGCAAATTTAGGTTAATTCACTTCATGTTTACTGCACAGGTATGGTACTGTCTAGTCATCATTGATTTAACTGTTTTACATTTTTCTTCATCTAAATATATTTGGTATGTTAAACTAATTTGGGCTTGATCCTATAGTCAGATATCCAATTTGGAAGATCCTGTCTGTGTAAGGACTGCAGCAAGCTACATAACTGTCTGGAAAATAAGTGATAATGTTATATAGATTTCAGTTGTCTAGGCAACACTTAACACATGTTCCAATATGCCACATACATAGGAAGTGCATAAAAGAGGCTTCAGGAGGCTGAGCCTTCCCAAAATAAAATAGGCTGGTCATGCAAGGGGAAAATGCCAGATGCAGCGTGGGTCATCTCCCTTTTGAGGCCCGATGACTTTGCGCCTGGTGGACTTTGCGCCGAAAGCTCCCTAGAAGTGGGGGCCATTGGCACCTGGACTGTAGCTCAGCTCTGAGGCCCAACCCCCATTCAGCCTCTTCCTCCGAGACCCGTATTTGGGGGGGGCTGCACAGAACAGGTGAGAGTGGGGAGCTGAGCATGTTTGGGGCCTGCACAGAATGGGGAGGCTGGGCGAGTTTGGGAGGGTTACACAGAATGGGGAGCTGGGTGTGTTGGGGGGGGGCTGCATAGAACCGGGGGGGGGGGGGGGGGGGCGGGGCATGCTTGGGACACATCAGCCACAACCCCCATGCAGTTTGAGCCCAACAAGCTAGATTGGGAGGAGAGGCAGGTTGCCCAGTGAGGGGGCGGGGAGAATGGCAGCCTTTGTTCTGTGCCTCAGGGCAGTGCCTACTCAGCCCAGCACAATTGTCGGATGGGTGCCTGCCAGGCTGGTGGGGGCTGAATTCCCAGTGGGCCAGAGCCAGGGGGCTGGGCTGCACTTTCCCAGGCCAGACTCTGCAGGGAAATAAATGGGGGCGGGCGGAAGGGAGGATCACAGAGTATCGGGTTACATGACAGTCTAGCACTCACCCCCCACACACACTATACTCCCCTGCACAACACACACACACACACACACACACACACACACACACACACTACCCCCTGCAAAACCCTCACACACTGTACCTGCCCACATTTTTTCTGCCTGAAGGTCTGGGCCTTGGGAGGGAGGAAATCCACAACTGTGGATTTATCGTCATTTCCAAAGGAAGTTTTGCATGATGGTTTGGTGTACATTTGAGATGGTTAACCAATGGTTCATCCCATTTTCCAAATTATTTCGACCGCTATGTCTTTTGATAATCAATTATAAATAGCAGTATAGCGTCAGAGTCCAGTAGTATGGCAGATAGATATAAGGAAAGGTCTTCCTCCTTCCACTAAAAGGACAGATTGTCCTTTCTAGAGTTTAAATAGTCACTGCTGGACTAAGTCTGAATTGAGATTTCTATTTATTATTGGTACTAATGGAAGGTTCTGTATTGAAGTAATAATACCATTGACATCACCAACTAAAATGCATTCTTCTCTATTGTGCAGGATATATAATGATTAGAGTTTTTTATCTAAGTCATTTTCATTTTTTCTTCTCAAACAGGAGTCTCAGACACAAATCCAGAAAGTGATTCAGTCATCAAACTGTCCTCAGTATGTCATACTTCTGTGTGGTTCCTTTCATGTCATAATTTTATAACTGAAGTGTACATCAAATTAAGTGAACTACTAGAACATTTTGTTTGTTCAATAGTGGTAACAAAATCAAAGGTACCTTATGTTGCAAAGTTAGGCACTGATGAGCCAAGTGAAGAATCATAACATCAAAGGCTCATTGTGACTCTATGAAAGAAAATGAAAATACTAAAGCTTTCTTGGATGTAATTGGAGGCCTGTTACTTATTTTTTTTTTAAATAGAAATTCAGTAAAAAGAAGCAGTGGACAATTTTTTTTAAAATTAATTTTAATGTCTCCAACTTCCTCAATCAATTGCTACTAATTAGAACATTCATTCTTTAGCATAGGACATTATGTAAATAATCGCAGTAGACTTAAATTATTTGTTAAATTTATCCCAGATGCTTTTCAGGTGCTTACTTTCATTTTTGTAAAATGCTTGCTATCAGTATTATAAAGGATCTCATGCTGTAGTCCTTTCACAGGCAAAACTGTCATTGACTTCAACGGGTTCTGTGTATGTTATGGGGTTACAGGAACATAATTAATACCATTATCATGTAAGTGAAATGGTTTTCATGAATATTGAGTAATTTGTTATGAATATTGGAAAATATCAAAGAGGGCTAGTTGTCACAAAGTGTTATATTCCCTTACTTCATATGAAAGAAGATTGCATATGGATTGAAAACTATTGACCATTATCCATAAATGTCATAGAGCCAACCCCATGGGAGAAACT
Source organism: Terrapene triunguis (assembly GCF_002925995.2). Taxonomy (NCBI): domain Eukaryota; kingdom Metazoa; phylum Chordata; order Testudines; family Emydidae; genus Terrapene; species Terrapene triunguis. The sequence continues at coordinate 35,297 of NW_020714363.1, read as the reverse complement.
GTCCTGGAGGTTTTATGTTTTCAGGCAAACTTTGTGGCATGCCTTTGAAAAGAAACCATCAATACTTCACTGCACATTTGTAACTATAATAATTTTTGGTTAAATTCAAAATTATCCTCTTTAAATCCAATTTCTACATAGTTATAACTTAAAATTAGCCTGAAATAAACTTGTTACCATAGTCCCCAAGATACTGGCTGTTGGTATGAGAGTCAGGTCTCACGATCATTATGCATGTGCCTACTTGACTTTGACAAGTCACTCAACATTCCTCTGTGTTAGTTTTCCCCAATTATAAAATGGGGCAATGTTTTTACCACAGATGAGATTAAAACAAAACAAGAAACACACCAGGATTTAGGATGGCCACAAGTAGGTGGTAGGCAAAGTAGTGTTTTATCCTCATTTTTGGGGTTTGGAAACCGCCAGTAAGTTTGAATGAGTTGCCTTGGAGGCAGTCTGGTCTAACAGACCAGTCATAGTTCTGGGAGCCACATGACCTGTGCTCTAATCTTAACTCTGATGCTTGTGATGTAACTTGAAGTAACTCAAAGCTCTCGGAGTCTGTTTGCCTGTCTGAAAAATGGGGATCATAATTTTTAGCTACTTCATAACTCAGTAATGTTTGGAAAGTAATATAAAAGTGCAAGGTTTCAGAGTGGTACCTGTGTTAGTCTGTATCAGCAAAAACAATGAGGAGTTCTTGTGGCACCTTAGAGACTTAACAAATTTATTTGGGCATAAGCTTTTGTGGGCTAAAACCCACTTCATCAGCTGCATGGAGTGAAAAATACAGTAAGTAGTATATATATTACAGCACACGAAAAGATGGGAGTTGCCTTACCAAGTGAGGGGTCAGTGCTAAAGAGGCCAATTCAATCAAAGTGGAAGTGGCCTATTCTCAACAGTTGACAAGAAGGTGTGAGTAACAACAGAGGGAAAATTACTTTTTGTAGTGACCCAGCCATTATTTTAAGTGCAAATTATTTTAAGGCCATTCAGTGAAATAGCTGGGTATAATTATTAATACTAATAGCATTAATACTTATTTGTAGTGCCCAGAAATATGTTAATTGCTGTACAGATATAGAAGTCGACATGGTCCCTGCTCTGAAGAATTTACAGCCTAAGATTATACCTCAGACCAACTTGCTGTCAACCCTGCGCTTGTTTTCCTAGACCATGCTGCATTTATGGGGACACCACTAACGTTCTGATCTTGGCAGCTTTTTCAGAGATTTTGAGATTCTGATTTTGGTTTCTCAATTTTTGTGCAAACTTTCCTTGAAAAACTTGGAAGTTTCATAAAATTGTTCCAATTTTGGAGAATGTTATAATTTAAACACCTTTGCAACGAATCTTTCACCCAGTGGATACATTCTCCTTTGAATTCTAACTGGTCTTTCCATTACTTTTCTTCTAAAGTGGAACATTTTTTGCAAAAATGGAGTTATTCAATAAATGTCAGGAAGTTCAGAAGTAAAGTTGCATCCTCATTTCTTAGGCATGCAGCAGTTCTCCAAAAAGCACTATATTGTGTACCCATGCTACACCCAAACACATCAGATGTCATTTAAAAGCTCATTTTATTTACGTGTAGATGAGGTATAAGGTGGAGCTATCAAGTGATGCCATAAGCCTGTAGGTGAAGTATAACAGTGGAATAAAAAATAAGGAAGTGTAATTTTTGCACAGTTCCAGAAACACTGCAACATGACTAACTACAGTTTTTACTGTTTATGTTAATTTGAACACCTTCATATGTGTTTTTTGGTCAAAGCTACGAACTAACAATATACTAGGTTTATTCACAGAATCTCCAATGTGTTTGATGTCTGCCCATCACTGCATGATACTTCCCACAAGCATATTTGCTCATTATAAAGTAAGCAGACTTATTCCTGACTATACTCTGGTTATTTTGGAAGGCTGCATCCAGAATCAGTGCGAGTGTGTGCTTGGAAAGTACTGTGCAGAGATGGGGGAACCCCAGACATTTAGGAGGTCTGGTTTGGAAGGCTCTTTTGCCTTTGAGGGATTTCAGATCATGTCAGAAGCTGGTTAGAGATCTGGGTGAGGTTTGTGTCCGGGGATAGCTTGCAAAGGCGAGGATTGTTTACTATTGGAAATATTCAATATTTTCATTAATGACTTGGATAATGGAGTGCAGAGTATGCTTATAAAATTTGTGGATGACACGAAGCTGGGAGGGATTGTAAGCACATTGGAAATTAAAATTCAAAATGACCTTGACAAATCAGAGAATTGGTCTGAAATCAACAAAATGAAATTCAAGAGACAAGTGCAAAGTACTTCCCTTAGGAAGGAAAAATCAAATGTACAACTACAAAATGGGGGAATAACTAGTTAGGTGGTAGTGCTGCTGAAAAGGATCTGGAGGTTATAGTGGATCACATTGAATACGTGTCAACAATGTGATGTAGTTATAGCAAAAAAGGCTAATGTTCTGCAGTGTATTAACAGGGTGTATTGTATGTAAGACAGGGGAGGTAATTGTTCCACTCTGCTCAACACTGGTGAGGCTTTAGCTGGAGTACGGTGTCTTCTGGATGCCAGACATTAGGAAAGATATGGACAAACTGGAGAGAATCCAGAGGAGAGCAACAAAAATGATAAAAAGTTTAGAAAACCTGACCTGTGAGGAAAGATTAAAAAACCTGGGCATGTTTAGTCTTGAGAAAAGAAGAATGACGTGGACCTGATCACAGTCTTCAAATATATAAAGGGTTTATAAAGAGGATGGTGATCAATTGCTCTCTGTTTCCAGGACAAGAAATAATGGGCTTAATCTGCAGCAAGGGAGATTTAGGTTAGATATCAGGAAAAACTTTCTAACTATAAGGGTAATTAAGCTCTGTCATAGGCTTCCAAGAGAGGTCTTGGAATCTGCATCATTGGATGTTTTTAAGAACAGGTTGAACAAACACCTGCCAATGATGGTCAGGGTGCTTACCCTGGCGGGCCGGGCTTGTTTGTTTACCTGCTGCGTCCGCAGGTTCGGCCGATCGCAGCTCCCACTAGCCGCAGTTTGCCGCTCCAGGCCAATGGGGGCTGTGGAAAGCGGCGGCCAGCACATCCCTCAGCCTGCACCATTTCCTGCAGCCCCCATTGGCCTGGAGCTGTGAACCGTGGCCAGTGGGAGCCACAATCGGCCAAACCTGCGGACGTGGCAGGTAAACAAACTGGCCCGGCCCGCCAGGGTAAGCACTCTGTCAGGCCGTGTGCCAAAGATTGCCGATCCCTGGTCTAGGCTTACTTGGTTCTACCTCAGTGCAGATGGTTGGGCTTGATAACTTCATGAGGTCCCTTCCAGCACTACCTTTCCATGGTTCTGTGATTAAAAGAGTGATTTTTTTTGGTTTTGCATGGGAAGTATTTTTTCCCAGAAATGCTAAAGCTGTTTAGTATGAGGCAAAAATGGCGAATATCAACATTTTGCAATATACTAACATGAAATGTTTTCACATCTTGTATTCTTAATTGTCAAAGAATCTCACAAGTAATTATAATAGTTTTCTATATTTTCAATTGAAATTTGCTGACCAGATCTGCAGTCCTTCTGATCTGAGCCAGCCCGGCCCTGACTGGCTGCTCCTTACAGCCGCTTTCTCATTGACTGTCTCTTGTGCAGCCTTCCTAGGTCTCTATTAATCCCTTAGTGTGGGGCTGATGCCCCATCACAGTGTCAAAGGAACCATAGTAATTAGGCCTCCTGATACAGAGGTTTTGGTCCTTACTGTTCACCACTTTCCAAAAATGGAACACACAGGCAACATGTGGATTGAAATAGGCGCCATTAGCAGCACAACTGACGAGCGTCATTTTATTCCTGTGCGTGCAATTTGTGACACACTCACTCCTGACTTCTGCAACATACTTCCTGCTGAACACACATTAACAGGATGTGACTGTGTCATTTGTGTTTGTTATTGGAAAAAATTGTGTTTAACGTTGTCAAAACGAAGGAACAGTACCACTTCAGAGATCTTGGCAAATTGGGAGAGAGTGACAGACAAGCTGCAATTTCTGCAGCAAGGATGTCGGTAGCATATATATAGCTATATGACCAGAGTGCGAAAGAAAAAGAGATCCACAGGGACCTGATTATGCCTCAATCTAGCCATCTAACAGGACAAGTCACTGGCCAAACTCCCAGCATGAGAGGACACTTTTGAAGAGCATGTCAAAAGAGCATATTGGCAAAAAAGATTTGGGTGTCTTTGCACGTAGGTAAACCAGATATTGGATCACAATTGCAATATGCATGGCAAAATATGGATGATGAGCTACTTCCTGTATTCTTCAAGGGCCCAATGGCATCTGAGCTTCTAGAAGACTTTATTTGTGTCTGTAGCAGTAGGAATCATTGCGCAATCAACTGTATCTGTAGTCAGAGCAATCTTCCCTGCTCAGAACTGGGTACATGCCAAGGCAATGAAGACTGTGGTAAACCGCACGCATTCAACAGAGACCATAACGATGAACAAGATTATGATAATGATGTTGACTAGAAATGTCACCAGTTCTATTACATTTCAATGATACCTGTACAAATTTATTATTAGATTTTGTTTTACCCTTTAGATTGTTGTTACGTTGTTTTGAGGTCTCAAAAAATCCAGTGTTATGTCTTGAAATAATACATAGTCATTAAACCAACAGAAATGAATGCAAATATTTCAGAGTGGTCATTTTAATGTGTTAATGGTTTCAGTTTATCCCTATTTCTATGCTAACAGCACCACTTGACAGCTCCACATCATACTCATCTTAAAGTAGACATAATGAGCTTTTAAATGATGTATGATGTGCATGTGTGTAGAGAAGGTACCTTAGGCTTGAAATTAGATGAAGGTTTCTAACCATCAGAGGGGTGAAATTTTGGAACAGCCTTCCGAGGGAAACGGTGGGGGCAAAAGACCTCTCTGGCTTCAAGATTAGGCTAGATAAATTTATGGAGGGAATGGTATAACGGGATTTTAGTCAATTAGGCAATAATGTGCCATCGCTGGTAAAATGAGGGTCCGGCTGGAGAATCTTGCCTATATGCTCGGGGTTCTACTGATCGCCATATTTGGGGTCGGGAAGGAATTTTCCTCCAGGGAAGATTGGCAGAGGCCCTGGAGGTTTTTCGCCTTTCTCCGCAGCATGGGGCAGGGGTCGCAAGCTGGAGGATTCTCTGCAACTTGAAGTCTTTAAATCACGATCTGGAGACTTCAACAGCTGAGTTAAGGGAAAGTGGGTGGGTCAGCTTTTGTGGCCTGCATCATGCAGGAGGTCAGACTAGATGACCATATTGGTCCCTTCTGACCTTAAAGTCTATGAGTCTATGAGTAAGTCGACTAAATGGGAGGTGTTTGTCGCTTGCTGTCTGTCCCATGACACATGCACCAGAATCTGTTCTTTCAACCCTCCTTTGCCCCTGGAACATATAAGGCAGAGAGGAAAGATCAAAGGACTCCAAGTGATCAGCTACCCTATATTCCCTGCTAGTGAACTGCTGGCTCATGAGCTGGTCCATAGTTTGGGGATGCACAAAAAAGGAGGGGCTATTCTGCTCCTCCCTTATTCCTCCTTTCCTTGTAATGCACTGTGACTCCCCATTTACTGGTGTGAAATTTCCTCATCCTTGACTGCTGCTATGGGGAAGGAATTGTGGTGGTTTCATCTGCAATACTTGATATTTGCTCTGTTGACATGGTTTGCTAACCACTGAATTTTTTCTTTTTGACTTGGGATAGGATCCTACTTCAATGAACTTGTGGTTGTATGGTTTCTGCATTCCTTTTCTTAGTGCTTTAGACATGTTGGTAGCATAGTACCTCTAATATGAACTACAGACTATTACTAATGGTCAAAGATTTACAGAAGGTTTTTTTGCTCTAATGTGTAAGGGGTGTTTCAGTTTTCATGATGCTTTTTGATGGTGAAAAGTTAAGTTTCTGTGGCTGTTTTTTAATCAGATCTGTAGCATCAGGGAAAATTCACTTGTCTGCAGAATGGCATATTTCTAATTGCTGAGAGCAATGTTTATTTATGTTACAGTCACCACGTCAGGTGACCTTGGCATCTAATGAGTGCACTGTAGATTTAACTTTCTGAATTCAAGTTTGAAGCCTGAGATCTATTGAGTGAGTAAAGTGGTACTTTGCTGCTAATAAAACAGAATAAATGTTAAGCAAACCTTTGTGTCCCAATAGACATTTAAAAATATCTGCTTAATATGGTTTCTTCTAAGTTAATTTATGTGCTATTTTATTTTACCTTTGCTGCAATGATAGTTCTTTTAAAGGAAATCTGTTGCTGCAAAATCAAGGGCCACAAAAAATCAAATTATTAAAAAAAAAAAAAAAAACCCAAACACAGGTCTGTATTTCCTTCTCCATTGCACTCATTTCCCATTTTAGGAGTTAATTTCAGTCATTCATTCTTTATTAGAATGACCTTTTAAAAAGATTGCTTTGCTCTAATTTTCTATTGTTGTCACGAAAGTCTTGTTCATGCAAAGGCTCCTTAAATTCTCGCTGTTATTTGCCTTCACTGTGTTTCTGGTTCAATCTCATTCATTCATTCATTCATTCATTCATTCATTTGTTGGAATATGGAATTTTCCTAGAACTATTTTTAAAAAGTCTAATTAAAAATAAATTAATTTTATGATCAAAATACAGATGGCTGAAGTGGTGACATTATACTTTGTCTAAAACAAATAAAAAAGTAAATAGTCATTAATGCTAGTATGTTTTGTTTGTTTTAAGATACTGGGCAATACATGTATCTAGGAAAGCAAACTATCCCAGCTGAGATCTCCTTTGTGGAGTTTAGAGGGGAATTTTGCTCTTAATCCTTATTTACAATGTGGGATTTAAAAAAAATAAAAGCAGTGGCCCTCATTAATATGTGAGAGATTTCTGGATTGGTGCAAAATCTGTAACCTATAAACAAAAAATGTAAACACTATCATTGTACATATTTATTTACAATGAAATAAAAATAAAGTTCTGAATGTATGTAGCTTCAAATAAGCCAAACCTCCTTTTTCAGTGTCTCTAGCCTTCACATCAGCTTTGAAAGCCTGGAACAACTCCATTTATGAACATAGGCCATGATTGTAGAAACATTTACACACATGAGTAACTATTCATATGAGCTCAGTGGGACAACATGTCAGTAGAGTGACTCATGTGTTTGCAGGACTGGGGCCTAAAGTCTGGACACTATTTTTTTCTGATGAATAACAATTTTGAGACTTTTTGAGTAACTGAAAAATCATAAAATCTTTAGGGTCAGAATCTGGAAGCAGCATCTAGTAGCCACTTTGTTCATCCTTCTGGTCAGAGGATATTCAGTTTAATTATTACTGACCTATCCCTTTGAAGCATCTAGTCTAGTTTATTAGCTTGTGTGCTCTCATCTACAGTGGTATTGTCTTGCCAGCTGCAAAGCCAAACGGAAATTGGAGTTAAGCACAGAAATATGTGCTATATGTCTGTCTTACCTACCTGTGAGAGGGGTATCCATCATATAAATAATTAACTTTCCTTTCTAAAATTCTGTAGACTCTTCTGAGTTTACAAAAGATAATGCAGAACAGTGTTTGCATGGAGTCTTATAGTATATGTGATTGTCACGCTGTCTGGAGTGGATCACAACTGTGAATACCTCAGGTCAGACTATCAAAAACAGGGCAGATACCCCAAACTGGTGGCATGTTCTATAACTAGATGTCACCAAGCCAGTAACAAATGTGAACTCTTGGATTGCTGTAACAGTCTTACCATGGAGTCCCAGATAGTCCCCTCAAACCTATCTTGCCACCCAGACAAACTGAACTTTGTGATAAATGGTCACTTACACCAAAATCACACCACATTCAGCTTGCTTCCAGTCCCAAGAGACCAGTCACTTATCCCAGATCAATTGGTTCCCTAGAGCTTACACCGAAGACAATGACTGTAGCCAATCCTGTAATAAACTATCTAAAGGTTTATTAATTAGGAAAAAGGATTGAGAGTTATTTACAGATTAAAACAAGCAAACATATACACACAATTGAGTTACCATCTAAATGCTAAGAGTGACACAATTGTAGTGATTTGTCAGTTCAAAGTGTCTTTCAGGGCAGCCCCAGGAGGCCGCCCCTGGGGATTTTTGGCTTCAGTTTAGAGTCTCTGGCCCTTCAGAGTTCAAACAGCCAAAAAAGATGCAGTTTCTTCTCGTCAGGTATTTTTATTTCCTTCCCCCAGAGTTCAAGATGATGGGACGAGTTCATGTGCACGTCTCTCTCAGTGGCGGTGGTAGGGGGCAATCAACAAAGTCTTTGTCCTCTGATGTTCCATAGTGGTTTGTCTGCTGTCTATGGGACTTCTTTTGTTGGGCAGGAGCTAACACCTCCTGTGGCAAACTAGTATTTCACACATGGTAATGCTTGTCTCCTGACTGGGTGGGTTTCCAGTTTCAGAGGAACCACTTAAATATTTCCTTATTACATGAGCCATAGATATTATAAGTGAGAGTAATGCATGCAGCAACATAGAAGCATTTCATAGAGTGTAAACACTAAATACATTCTTATAATACTAATAGCTGTTTTGAGCAGAACTAATATACAGGTGACCTTGTCTGCTCTCCAGCTACGAGATTGTCTGTTCTTAGCCAAAGCCAGCAGCCTGGGCATCTGGCCTGCCAGCGTCAAAGTGATGTCTCAGAATTATGGATTCTGGGGCATCTCCAGTGAAGACACAGCAGAGTCACGGAGGCTGAAAATTAGCAAAAGTTAAAACATATGCACAGCATATATGTGAATATTCTGCATAGCCTCATGAGTGGGAGCATCTAGCACATATTTTTGTGCTTCACTCAGTTTCCCTTTTGGCTTTGCAGTTCACCTTTTGCTGATCTGCAATTATGATTTCATTTACACTCATATTCACAGATACTAGGAGTGACCTTGACACCTTGGCACTACAACTACGACAGTACTGGAATTCTATTGTGTCTTCTGTTGCAGAGCAGATTTGTAGTTATTTATTAAACAGCACACACAAAGAATTCTGAGTGCATTACTGAGATTGTTACATTGCCCAACATGTATATTTTATTTTTAACAGGTGTAACACAGCTAGTTTAAAGATTAAAAAAGTATCTTTTACAGAGCTGGTGCTACTTGTCTGAATGTCTGTTCACAAGTGTGTGCTCATAAAGTTCCTTAGATAAATAAATACTTAGATAAATAAATACATTCCCTATCATTTTGACTAAAGTAACTGGTATATTAAACAATAAAACAAAGCAACTATGACCAAAAAGAGTTTTAAGCTAGACTTTTTCCCCTGGTGTTTTGTCAGAATAAAGGTTAATTTATTTTAGCTTGCTTTTATAAACAAAACAAGCCATGATCAATTGGTTTCAATATAATACACATCTTCTTGACATGGTCTTCCTAATTCTTTTGTACTCATGCTATTTAATGTTGTATTTATAAGCCATTTCCCCTGCCTCCTATGTAATCCCTGACAAACTCAGCTTCCCCTCTTCAACCCATGACCCATTCACTGGGCATCTTGAACGTCAGATTAGAAGTGAATGCTACCAGGGGAAGAGAAATATTATACAAATAATTGAGTTAAGGAGACTTAAAGCACCCATCCTTTTAACTATTGTCTGGACTAACCCTCATCACTTTCAAATACATATGGAAAAATTCTTTTTATCCAAGTACTCCCAATAATGACTTTTGGGAATCTAATAAATAGTGATTGAAATGATATATTATGCCCCTTACTCTAAGGGTCAGTCCCATTGAAGACAATGGCTTACATTAGTAAGGGAAGGGGGATTGGACCTAGTGGGTATCCAATAGACAGATATTTTTGAGGGTGAAGATAATTACTTTCTGAGTGTCTTAGAATGGTTTGTGGGAAATGATGTTATCAGGGAGGCCTTTTGAGGAAATAAGAATATTACTACCTCTGGAACCTCTGTATGTATCCTTAAAATCTTCTGGAGTATGGGGACCATTCTGTTCTCTTATGCAGGGCAAGAGTGACTCTCCACTCTGCAGCTGTGGAAGAAGGCAGGTTAACAGGAGACAAACACAGAGTGGAACACAAAACATAGATTTCAAAACATAATTCTTAATGTGAAATCATCCTGGAATGGGCATGTTTCTAGTGGGGTACTACAGGGATTGGTTTTCAGCTCTAAGCTAAATAATATTTTTAGCAGTGCTATGTAGGAAAATATGAAATAATTGTTGATAAAGTTTTCACTAATATTGCTGGAGTGGTAATTAATGATGAGGGCAGATATGTACAGAGCGAGCTGTATTACTTGGTAAACTTGGTGCAAACACTAAGTATTTTAATATGGCCAAATGAAGGGTCATATATCTAGGAACAAAGAATATGACATGAATACAGGGTGGGGTACTGTATCCTCAGAGCAGAGACTCTGAGAAGGAGTTGAGGGTCATGGATAACCAGTTGAACATGACTCTCACTAGCAATGCTGTGGCTAAAATGGTTAATGTGATCTTTGATGTATAAACAGGGGGAATACTGAATAGAAATGAGGATTATCTCAGTGTTAGTGAGGCCACCGTTGGAATAGTGTCTATTTCTGGTTCAGAGAAACGTCAAAAATTGGAGAAGAACTGATTTGAGGACTGGAAAACTAGCCTTACAGTGAAAGACTTAAAGAGCTCAGTTTTTAATTTAATTGAAGAGAAGGTTAAAAAACGGACTTGACCATGATCTAGAATTACCTACATGGAGAGAAGATATCTGAAAAAAATTAATCTACTAGAGAAAAGCATAACACAATCCAGTGGCTAGAAGCTGAGGCTAGACAAATTCAAATTAGAAATAAGGCACACTTTCCCCCCAACAACAGTAGAAGTAACTAACCATTGGAATAGCTTACCAAGGAATGTGAATTCTCCATTGCTCAGAATATTTAAGTCAAGATTTGGCTCTCTTTCAAACAATATACTTTAGTTCATTCACAAGTTACTGGACTTGATGCAGGAATTACTGGATGGAAGAACAGTCCTTTCTGGCCTTAAAATCTATGAATAATTTACCTCTGTAACTAGTGCCCCTAAGAATTTGGAGAGTGTGTATGATGCTTTAAACACGCCTCTTATTTTCTGTATATTTTCTCTGAGTATTTGAAAAATAAATACACCTCTACCCCGATATAACGCGGTCCTTGGGAGCCAAAAATCCCTACAGCATTATAGGTGAAACCCGGTTATATTGGGGTAGCGGCAGCAGGGCTCCAGCGGTGATTTAAAGAGCTCCGGGCTCCGGCCACTGTGGGGAGCCCCGGGCCCTTTAAATCGCCGGCCGAGCCCCACTGCCGCAGCTCCGGGGTAGCGGCGGCAGGGGTCCAGTGGTGATTTATTGGGGGTGGGGCAGAGAATGCTATATCATACAGGTGGTTTGAAACCCCTACATGGAATTGTGGAATCCTACCTCCAAATTTCCCCATCCGCTCTAATGGAACCACACTGGCAAGAGATCTGTGAGACTATGTGAGGATGGAGGTGGTTTAGGATATGCTCCTTAATAGCACTTCCTGACGACCTTCTATCCAATGATCTCATCATGTTTTATAGACATAAGTTAATTTTCACAACATAGTGTTTACCCATAGGGAAAATTATGTGCAGAGAGGTTAAGTGATTGTTCAAGGTCCCAAAAGAAGCCTTTGGCAAAGCTCGGAATAGAATTCAGGTCTCCTGATTTCTCAGCCCTAAGCTTTAAACACAAGGCTATCCATCCTTTAATTTGTAGATATATTCAGCTTTTCTTTAGCACAGGACTCTTTAAAGTTATGTCCAGGAATCCTTTCTTTCATTTTTTTCTGACTTCTTAGAAGCACAGTTTATAGGAATACTGTAGGGTTGATGTGGTTTCTTTTTTAATATCATATATGTTTTTCATTGTCATGAATGGCGTTTGAGGGAATAAAAGTCAAGATAAGTAAAGCAAAATATGAAAGTTTGCCATGGTTTTTAAGGAAGAAAATAGCTACTTTAAAATAGAATGTTTGTCAAAGACTATATTAACTTGAGGTAGTTCCTGCTCAAACTTAGTGTACATACTAGCTATGGCAAAGGATAAAAATGCAAATAATTGTATTGTTAAATTGCTCAGTACAAACATAGTATGTGAGATAGTATGTTAAATGAAAGCTGTTGTGCTGCAGTTTCAGTGTGTTGCCCTACTGAAAAAAAAATCCCTCATTATATGCAGGTTTTATGTGGATAATAAATTAAATTCATTGCGCAGAGATGTCATAATTTTATTTTGTCTTATGAATTACCACTTTGTGTATACCTTTTTACATTTTCATATAAAGTACCTTTTCATCACATGTGTTCTCGGTAGCATGAGCTCTGATTTTCAGAAGATTTAACATGCAGAATAAATGTGCACAGAGGTATTCAGTAGGTTCAATTAAAATGTTCTCTAAAAAGAGAAGTGAAAATGGTTTAAGAAAGGGTGTGTTGAAATGCTGATAGTGCTTGTCATTCTGGTAGTGACAAATAGATGTGTATGTTGACCTTCTCCTAGCAGTTTTATTACCTATACTGGTTTATATATTTTATTTCCTTAGAAAACAAAAACAAAACATGATGCTCTGAATAAAAATCAATGCAAAGTTCAATGCATTTTATTAGCAGTTTAAGGAATTGTTTCTGAGTAGCAGATAAAATATATTTCACTGAGTGGTGGCTATTTTGTCATTCTTTGCTTATGAGCAGGAATCTGGAATGTGCATTCTGCTTCACTAACTGCACAATCAGAAGGTATATCTATAATCCCAACTGGCCAGCTCTCAGAAAGCCATTTCATGCTTCCATACCTTACAGAATGTAAGTCATCTTTTTGGGTGAACCATGTGGAATGTATTAGTGTAGTAAATAAACAGACGATGACCGTCATATTTTTAAAGAGGCCTTAGCCCAGCTTCTAATTTTGTGTTTAAAGTAATCTGTGGGTGCAAATTACAGTGACAGTTAATTGTGGACACAAATTATAGCATTTAGATAACTAATATTTACCTTCAAATTACATAGATATGAACATATTCTGACTTGTGCCTGCAATTTTGAGCATTGTTGTATTAATTTAAATGGAATATGTGGGCCAATGGTGTTAGCATAACCCGGTCACTGTTCAGCATTAAATAGTGTTAAACAAGATCTGGGGTTTGATATAGAGACATCAGCCTGCTTAGTACCATGGCAAACATGCTGTTAAAAATCCTTTTACCCTTTTATTAAAGATAAAGAAAAAAGGAAAACTGTTAAAGTATTTGAAATGTGTAAAGTATTAAATAAAGCTTTCATTTTAATAACATCCTTGGTTTCCTTTCCCTTTAGTTGGAGAGAGTTTTTAGAAGGAAAAAATCCCTTATTTGACAGTCTCTTAGATGGAATAGTTGTCCTTTTGGGTAAAAGAGAAGAAGTTAGTTGAGATGATGTTTGGGTTTCAGCTGGAGCCAGTAGAGATGGCGATATCATCTGGGTCCTTCTCTCTGGCCCAATCTGGTCAATAGGATGTCACTCAGGATTAGGATGAAGATGATCAGGGTCCCAGGAGATGGGGACTGGCAGCAATGATGGTGAAGCATACTCTAGTAGCCAGTTTTTCTCCCCAAAGTCTTTTGGGGGTTAAATTGGGAAACTGAGTCACAAGTGCATCCAGTGTAGGCTTAATCAATTTTTGTCTTTGTTATACAACTTCAGAGTTATGGTCACTTATAGTATCTGAACATATATTTATGCCAGACAAAATAGACCAGACAGAATTGGTAGAGGGCCCAAGTTACCACATTCTGGGTCACCGAAAAGTTTTCCTATACTTCATGATAGTCATTGCCTCCTCTGATCCCTTGGTCTGGTCCTTCAGTCCTGTTCCTTCATTTTCTAGTCTGTTTTTTCTCCAACATGGGCTGTGTTCACTTGGACTCATACATTTTCAAATTCTGAATTGCCTAACTTTTCTCCAATCACCGTTTTAGCACATTGACCATTTATTTTTTATGTAACCCATACATTATGCATGTGTAAGCTTCAATTTACCCAACTTCTGCCTTTTGTTGTTGCTTATGCAGTTTCTATGTCATGTCATTCTGTGTTACTCTATTCCTGGGTTTTCCCAGTAAAAGCCTTCTTGCTGTTAAAGAATTTTGTGTTTTTTACCTCAGAATTTCCAGCACAACATGCTACCTTTGTTCTGTCAGCAGCAACAGCATTTTAAGCAGATCAGCAATTCTTTGTAAAAGAAGTATTGGCCAAAACACACACACGCCAGGCACCTCATCTGAACTCATTCACTATCTACAGTTACAAATAATAAAAATATAGCTATCAAAGCTTTTAATTTTACCATTAGTAATCCTTCATTTTATATTTCAGTGTTATAGATCAGGATATGTTACACCACGTTAGCCCCTAAATCTAATAAGGGATGGGGGAAGGGTTTGGAGAGCACACTGATTCTTTAATGTCAACATTTCTTTATCTTCTGCAAACATAGATTTGTTAGGGGATTTTTGTTGCTCCAAGTTCAAAGCCTTATATTTTTAATTTCTACCAAATCTTGTTAGTGATTTTCCTGTTACAAATTTTGAGGTGCTTCCGTTTTAGGGCCTGAATACACCTCTACCCCGATATAACGTGACCCGATATAACACAAATTCTGATATAACGTGGTAAAGCAGTGCTCCGGGTGGGTGGGGCTGCGCACTCTGGTGGATCAAAGCAAGTTCGATATAACATGGTTTCACCTATAACGCAGTAAGATTTTTTGGCTCCCGAGGACAGCGTTATATCGAGGTAGAGATGTATTTAGTTGCTCCAACAGTCTCTTTAAGGACCCACAAAGTGGGTGTAACAGCCAGCCCATCCCCTCATTATTTTGTCCACCAATTAGGCCTTGTTTCTAACACACTAATATTGGTTCAGATTTCTGGTTTCATACTTTTCTGGTTTACCAAAAACGATCTTAACACTGGGGAGGGAGTGCAGCCTTCCTTCCTGGAAGGGTTCGGTGTCTTGCTGCACATAGTCTACTGGCAGCTTCTCTCACACACACCCCCTCCTCCTTCCATGCAGGGGGGGGTTTAAAAAGGTCTCAAGCAGTTGGAGCCAGCTGAACCTAATTAGTTCCCTGATAACCCCTTTTCCAGCTGAACCTTATTTCCCCGTGGTTATCTCTCCTCGGTGGATAGGGACAGGCCTTTTAACCCCCTGGGACTAATTACTACCCTCCCCCCCTTTGTAGCTGTTTGTCCTGGGTTTACCACAGTGTATAATACTTCTTTTTGGGTTAATTACATTATTCTTGTATTTTTTGTATTACCCTTAAGTTACTGATATTAACTCTCAGTTTTAATTCCGGTTGGACAATTCTTTCTCTTGAAATATATATTTATATAGACTTGTTATGCTATATGTTTTCCAAACTTCTGAATGAGTGAAGGAAATGTAATCATGTAGCTAACATTAGCTATGTTGTAATGTTGGGAAAGCATAGTTTTGTTTTTTGAGCAACAGGAAAGTAAATTAATCAATAGACAGCCCTTTTGACAAGAAAACCTTTAGATACATTATGAACCATAATAATACATGGGTGTTCCTTTGATTTTTTTTTTAATTTGCAGTTTAACTTTGTATATGTTGCATTTTAAATGCTATTCTGTTTGCTGGGCCAATTTATTGTGCCAGTTTACCTGTGCCAATAATTAGGTTTTTTTTCATTGCTCTCTCAGACATTTTCTATATGTCTTTGTTTACCAGCACAGTGGAAGAAAGGCAATAGCTCTGCACTATTTCAAAGGTGCTTGAAATAAGCCCAAAGAATAAATGAAAATACATTCTCAAGTGGAAATACGATTTGTTTGAATTTTCAACAGTTTCAGTATTAAATGTGTTTTTCCAATCTGTTGAATTGCAGATGAAAGGGAGCCTATCTTCTGGACAATTTAGTGGTCCTAATGACCTTTGAGTTGAGTTCAGCAATTCATAGTCATTTATTCACTATTGTTTTGGCATCAATTGGCATTTCCATAGAAAAGATTAAAATGTCATTACCAATAGACTTTGTTCCTTCAGAGAATTGCCTGGAGGGGAAAAGCAAATGTGGATAATAACTTAAAGGAATTACAGTGATCAATACAGAGCTCTATTATCAGAGCATAGCAGTGAACATTGTATATTGTCAAAAATATGTTTTTATTGGAGACAGCTTTACGCAATTCTTATATCAAGGTAAAGGAGTACTTTTCTTTTTGGGGGAGCTGTAGGTGGACTGATGTATAACCAATTCTGGAAAATACTAACAAAACGGTGTCTCAAACTAGGACATTTAAGAAATGCTGATGTGACAGTTTCTAAAAGTTGGCAGCACTTTGGAAAGTTTCCCAAGCATGCATCCCAGTTTTCTGTTCCTTATTTTGAATTTAATTTGTGTGAAATTTCTCCAGTGAGTTGGGATGTGAATTTTTATATACACTTCAAGAAAAATATTGAAGTATTATGCAGGATTATGGAGGCAAGAATTAGGTTCATTTGCCTTTTCTATGGAAAAATGCTTGTTTTTACCTCTAAAAACGATAAGCACCTAGTCAGCACAGGGGATAAAATATATCCTGATTTTAATAAGTTAAGAGTATTCTTCTTTTGCTGTATTTTTACAAGGACATCAGCAAAGAAATGCTGAGCGGGCAGAGAACTGCTGAAAGTAATCTTTCATCTCCCTTTTGCTTTCCCATAATATTTGTTAGAGTTCAGACAAGGAAAAGAAGTGGGGAAGTTTCCTTTAAATCAGAAGATAAGGTATTAAGATTGGTGGAAAACTGGAGCTAATGGAGTGCTATATGGTATGGCATATTTTAATTCAACAGAAATTTTGGGAAACCTGCTCCCTTATCCATTAGGGTCAAAAACCATGTCAGAGCTGATATTTTTATTATCCGATAGTGGAAGGTTCAGGTCATGCTACCAGTCTGTCCCAAATGAATGTGTTGTATATATAGCTCACAATGGTAGGAAGTCTCTTCAGTTCCAGTTGACTGAGAGTCTATGACCAAAACATTAAGACTTGGGTGTTTGGAGTTGGACATCTGAGATCCGTGTTAGGCACCTGAATAAGAGTCCTGTCCCAGAGGTGCTGAGCAGCCTCATCTCCCATTGAAGTCAATGGGAACTTTGGAAGTTTAGTGAAATTAGGCCACTCTCATTTAAGTACCTTAGTATGGGCACCAGGGTGGGGACACTGCAGTGCTATCTGACTTTTCCCCAGTCTGACCTCTGCTAGGACATTGTCTGTTAGTTTTCCAAGCACTGCTCTGCAGTACTTGCAGATCAAAATCTTCTTTGCCACTTAGCTGAAAAACTGCAAGGGCCATGTATTGAAGACTAAAGGGAAAAGAAAATTCTCTGTGTGTGTGCATGCATGTTGCTGCCTGCAGTCCCTACGGGCTAAACTCCAAAATTTGATCAGATAGACTTAGGGTTGCCAGGCTTCTGGTTTTCGACCAGAACGCCCGGTCGAAAAGGGACCCTGGTGGCTCTGGTGAGCAAGGCCCATCGGCAGCACAGCAGGGCTAAGGCAGGCTTCCTGCCTGCCCTTGCTCTGCACGGCTCCCAGAAGCAGCAGCATGTCCCCCTCTGGCTCCTAAGCACAGGGGTGGCCAGCGGGCTCCATGCGCTGCCCCTACCTTGAGTGCTGACTCTACTGTTCCCATTGGTTGGGAATCGCAGCCAATAGGAGCTTCAGGGATGGGGCAGCGTGTGGAGCCACCTGGCCGCACCCCCACGTAGGAGCCGGAGGGCGGACATGCCGCTGATTCCGGGAGCCACCTGAGGTAAGTGCCACCTGGAGCCTGCACCCTGCATCCCATCCCCCAGCCCTGAGCCCCTTCCAGCACCCAAACTCCCTCCTACAGCCTGCCCCCCATACCCTAACCCCCTGCCCCAGCTCTGAACCCCCTCCCACACTTTGAACCCCAGCCCGGAGCCCCCTCCTGAACCCCAATCCTCTCATCCCCAACCCCACCCCGGAGCCCACATCCCAACCCCCTGCCCTAGCCCGGAGCCCCCTCCCACACTGGAGCAGGGGGGTGGCTGGTCCTTGGAGAAGGGGTGGGGCGGGGCCTTGGGTCAAGGGGCAGAGCAAGGATGTTTGGTTTTCTGCTGTCAGAAAGTTGGCAACCCTAGATAGACTTCAGCATGGATGTAGCAATCAATTACGTTAATTTTTCATTATTGAATGTTGGGCAGAGCAATGTTTGGAATGTGAAAGGTGTAGAGATTACAGAGACTCTGCACACCATGGTTGGGGTGAATGCAAGTCTGACCATATTTCCTGTTCTCACAGACTCTTATCTCCTTGCTCTATGCCCCTAGTGATAACTCTTAACGTTCACAACTAGCATCACATCCCTTTTAATAAGGAACAAAAGGGCATGAAGAGAAGAAATTCTTTAATGTGTATACACCAATGCTAGGAGCCTAGGTAACAAACAAGAGGCTGAGGCTTTGGTGACAAGTATAGCAGCCCATCTGGCTCCATGTTGGCACCCAGCCTGCACCTGCTGCTCCATGCCCAGTCCCCATGGGCCCTGATGCCCAGTCATCCCCCGGCTGCTGCCCTCAACTCACAATGCAGCCACTGCTTCAACTCCACTATGTTTGGGGACAGTGAGGAGCTCATCTATATAGGTGTAGGGGGCAATGTGATGGGTGCGAGGGTTGCTGGGGTTCATGCGGGGTGTGTGGGCTGGGCTGGGGGTGTGGAGTGCAGGGGGCTGAAGTATGGGGCTGGGCCAGAGGAACTGGGTGTGGGGGCTGAGGTGCGGGTGCCCCCTCTCTGTCTAGTGGAAAGGAGCCCGCTGCTCCTCTATGGCGGGGATCAGCATCCCAGTAATGGGATGCTAAATTGTATTACACTATTCAGCCACTGGGTGGCACTGTGTGTAAAATACCTTATTTAAGGAAACTTCAGCCAGACTTGGCAGAGCATTAAAGGATATCATGGTGAACACATCTGGTATGTATCTTGCAAAGACGTAAGCTCTGTAGTCAGTCCATATCTAGTACAGAAGCATGACAATCCCCAACCAGGATGGCTTTGTACCGGGTGCGGGGGGGGTGGGGGTGGGGGAGGATCTATGCTGCCTGTTAACTGGGGCCTTTTGGGCTGGGAGGTGTCTCCTGCCAGGGTCCAGGTCCCATTGTGGTTGAGCTGAGCAGCTCCCGGGGAAGGAGCTATTGCTGTCCAGGAGTGCTGAGCCGGGACTCACTCCCCTCTTGAGGCCCAGGCAGCTGGGGTCGACCTGCCTGGAAAGGTCTGTTATGAAGGGTAGTCCCTGAAAGGGGTATTGCCCACCCAGGGGCAGGTGTCGGCTTCTTGAAGGGCCTAGGGCAGAGGCCAGAGGGACTTTCACCCTGCTTGCCCTGGTGTCAGACTGTTCCCACCCTGCAGGGTCTATCAATGGGGCCCAGCAGCCTCTGCAGCCTCAGGCTGGAGTCTGCCCCACCAACCTCCAACCCGGCTGCATGAGGTTCTGGGGTGGCGGCAGCCGCAGGGAAGGTGCTGGGGATCTGCCACAAACTTTTAAAGGTGTAGGAGGGAGGCAACACACTGAAGTTTTGTGTAGGGCAGCATATTGTCTTCAGCAGCCTCTGGGGGAACAGGTGGGGTGGTAAAGGGAAATGCAGTCTTGCCTTTAGGAAAAGAGGGGGGAGGGATAGCTCAGTGGTTTGAGCATTGGCCTGCTAAACCCAGGGTTGTGAGTTCAATCCTTGAGGGGGCCACTTAGGGATCTGGGGCAAAATCAGTACTTGGTCCTGCTAGTGAAGGCAGGGGGCTGGACTCAATGACCTTTCGGGGTCCCTTCCAGTTCTATGAGATAGGTATATCTCCATATAAGAAATAAGAGGCTGGCCAGGGAGGAAAACTCGGGGGGGGGAAAGCATCAGCTGAGTGCTGCAACTCCCTTCTGTGGCTGTGTCTAGCGATTTTTCTGACCCAACATTTCTAGCACAAGTGCATCTCTACCTATGGTAGCAATAGTGGGAATGCTCATGTAGACAAGGTGCAAGACAAGGTCTTTTTTACCATTCCATTGTGTACCCTTCTCTGAGCAGGTTTAGGCAACATAGTGCTTCAAATACTAGTGGACACTTGAAACCTTGTCTGTGCTGATGCTCCCACCACAATTACCACCAATAAAGCTGCACTGGTGTTAGAATTGTGGGACAGTTTCAGAGAAAGAGTCAGTATAACACACAGTCTGAGTGGTATGTTGGGACTAAAAGGTAAAGGATTTGGGAGAGGGGTGCACAGATTTAGGGCCTCCTAACATTCATTGGATTGTTCAGCCAGAAGTATTTTTAATATACTCTGCTGTGACTGATTGGGAGATGCAGTGGCTGGAGGTACAATAAGCATAAAAATTACTCGTGAAAAATTGAATATGCTGCTCCTGTGTTGACTGATGGTGGAAAAACATCTGGGTTTATGATTTTAATTAAATAAATCTTAAAATGCACCCCAGAACAATGGATTCTTTGAAGCTATCAAACAAAGCAACATCTTTCACAAACTTCTCTGATTTGTGTTTTACTAAGGAATATATCCTGATGTGTGTGGGCTGCTTAATTTTTTCTCTGCTTATCTCTTCCATACATGTGAGGTGACAATGGCAACTTGTGAACACAAGCTGGGTGTGATGGGGTGGACTAGGCCCATAGGCCCGCTGCTGGAGGCCTCAGGGTCCTGCCATACCCTGTCCTGGGAAGGAGTGGAAGAGAAATCCTCCAAGCAGCTCAGAGAAGCAACCAATGAGAGAGGCTGCAGGGAGCAGCAAATCAGGGCCTAGTAGGGCCATATAAAAGGAGCTGCTGACTAGAGCAGCAGTCAGTTGCTGCCTGGAGCTGGAGAAGAGAGAACTGTGTTCCTGGCTGGCTGAAAGAGCAGCAGGACCATGGACAGCTCAGTGCTGGAAGGGACAGGGGAGCGAGAGAGCTCCTGTCTGGCTGCTAGAACTGAGCCTAAGGGCTGGTCTACTCTGGGGGGGGATCGATCCAAGATACGCAACTTCAACTATGTGAATAGCATAGCTGAAGTCGAAGTATCTTGGATCAAATTACCTGGAGTCCAGATGGCGCTGGATCGATGGCCACGGCTCCCCCGTCGACTGCGCTACCGCCGCTCGCTCTGGTGGAATTCCGGAGTCGACGGTGAGCACGTTCGGGGAGCGATATATCGCGTCTTAACGAGACGCGATATATCGATCCCGGATAAATCGATTGCTACCCGCCGATACGGCGGGTAGTGAAGACATACCCTAAGATAGTTGCTGGCAGGGACCGAGGGAGCAACAAGGGAGCTCCTGGCTGTCTGTTGGGACTGAGTAAGGACTAAGCCTGGGGAGGGCCGCAGGAACAGTGTCTCCAAGGAGGAAGCCCTGGAGATATGGCCCCATTCCAGGGCCAGGACTACTTAAAAATTGAGCCCAGGGAGGACTAGAGAGATACCAACCAAGGGGTTCTGAGATAGGCCCCTGGTGGACTGTATATCCTGGAAGAGGTCTTTTCTGATTCACATACAAACAGTGTGTGAGACTCGGCTAGAGGGCTGAGTCACTGAAAAACCGCTTGAGAAACCACTGACGGGTCACCACAACTGAAAGACTGCAGACACACCCGACTAGAAGGGGGCGCTCGCGAGAGATGGGTGCCCCCCTGTTACACTGGGGGGAAAAAAGAAAAGCCAATACGGAGTGGAAAAAAATGCATGATTATAGGGGTATCTATATATAGAAAAATGAAAAGTTTAATAATAAAAAAAAGGAAGCGTTTTTATATCAAGAAAAGCCATGGAGGTAGGGAGGGATGAAATATTAAAGAAAGAAGCAGACTAACAAAAAACCCAATGAAAAGAAAAATCCACACAAAAAACAATGACAACGCTCACACACACACAGCTTGATGAAAACCTATTTCACCCCAGAGGAAAAATATACAGTTACAGGTGGCAACCACATTGAAAAGTAAACAAGAAAGCCCTTGCAGGGAGAAAGAAGGCTTATAACAGCACAGATTAAAAAATGAAATTATGTGAAATAATGCAAAGCTACACAATACACACTCTCACATCCAGAAATTCAAAAAAAAATTATTAAAAGAAAGAAGGTAAACACCAATGGTTGTAAGGGTTGTAGAATTAGGTCCCTCATTTGCTGAATAGTATCTCCTTTAGGTTTCTTTGTGTTGCCGCTTTTTAAATTTCTCTCTTTCATAGAGTATCTTTGTTTATGATTATTTAATAGCCATCCCTAACCCCATTGTTAGATGTTTTAGTTTGTGTTTTTCCAAGTTAAATCGTCATTTTTGTGATTTGCCCCATCAGTGTGCTTTAACTCTATTCGGGAGTAAAATGACAATATTGTCAAAATCAAAAGCTGGGAGTTTTTGTGGCAACATTTTTTAGGTTTGTGAAAGTCATTCAAAAGACAAAAGTGAAATTTTTAGAAAAATGTGTGCTGTTGTCATTGCTGCCAACTTCTGATTCAACAGTGACACATGCATATTTTTCTGTCAAGATTTTTTCCCCCCAGTAACTAGTAATTCTGAATGAGTTTGTCTTGAAACTCTGAATGAGTGGCATTGATATTTACTCTGAACAAAAGAAGAGCTTTAATAATGTCCGACTCCTCATTCGACTTTTCTCTCCATTCCAAACACTGTTCATCATTCTGAACACTTATTCCAATGGACTTTTTGTGGCAAACACAAAGCATATTCTTCCTTGATATAGCAATATCTCTTGAAATTTTTTTTGTAGTTATACAAAAACCTAAATGTTTTTGATTGATTAAATGAAAATTTGCAACAAAGTACAAGCAATACTGGGACATCATCTGAAAAAACAGGACAGTCCAAATAAAACTGGGACATATGCTCATCCTAATTCTAGAGTGACTACTTTAAGGGTCAGAGAGTAATTTAGTCTTACTGCCGTTTTAGTCATTGGCCTCTCTGAGGATTCATTCAATAATGGTGCCAGTTTCAATTGTATTCTAAGGATTAAGAGCACCAAATACAGTTGAGTCAAACCAGAGACCTAGGGGTAAAGATTTCCATACTCTATTATCAGTCCCCTGAGCTTTTCTAGTCTGCCTCATACATCTTAAATAATGGCAGGCAGAATATTGGGCACAGAATAATACACACAACTCTTGGATTTCCTTGCTATAATGAACAAAGATCAGAAAACCCTGAGTCTGCTTCTGTTTAGATTTAAATCAATGCAAATAATGTAACCTTCTAGTTTATAACTAATGATGGAAGAACATGATGTTCAATTCTGAATGATTTTCTCTAGGGATGAGAAGCATACGAATAGACTTTCCATACCAATGAGTATGTTCTCTGGCTTTTGCGGGGTATATTGTGTAATTAAGAGTAAGCAGATATGCTTTTATTTGTCAGTACTGTGCATCTCGTATACAGTAAAAGAAGGAAACACAGGAGTAGTATGTAAAATAAGATTTAAAAAGAAGTGTCAGGTCACCCTTTGCAAACATCCCTGTGCAAAATGACACTTCCAGTTCTCTCTCTCTCTCTTTTCAAATTAAAAGTATGAGGAGTACAGAAAAATAAATGCTTACAATAAATGCTCTAAAAGGTATAAAATGATCATGGTCAATAAATATGTCCTTTGGAAAACATTTATATCCCCTCTCTCTTACAATTCCTTTTCTTGCCTATTATACTACGTTAATTTTGAAGGTTGTTAGTTTTTATAGTTCTATAATGTGAATAGAGTATGATGTAACTGTTATAGAAGTCAGAATTTTCAATTAAAATTAATTTTGTTGGATAACCTATTTAGCTAAGTATCAGAGGGGTAGCCGTGTTAGTCTGAATCCGTAAAAAGCAACAGAGGGTCCTGTGGCACCTTTAAGACTAACAGAAGTATTGGGAGCATAAGCTTTCATGGGTAAGAACCTCACTTCTTGCATCTGAAGAAGTGAGGTTCTTACCCACGAAAGCTTATGCTCCCAATACTTCTGTTAGTCTTAAAGGTGCCACAGGACCCTCTGTTGCTATTTAGCTAAGAATTTTAGCTCAGCTGGCATATCTGGTTTTCAGGAAGTCTTGTATCTCAGATAAGTTGATTGAGGTACAAGAAGGGCAAGTGACCGGCTCAGTGCTCTGTGTTGAAGTCAAAGGCATATGATCAGCTTCAATTGCAAGAGTACAAGTCAGAATTTCATAGAGATGTAACTTAATCTTCCAGTTTTATGATGGAATGGGGGAAATGATTTCCCCTCTTTGTTTCAAGCATGCTAAGCTTTTATGATTAAAAGTATCTCTCTATTCTAGAGTGGAGCAAAACAGCAGGATTTTATTTTGGACAGCATTTCATAAACTTTAGCCAGTTTTTGTTTTCCTGGCTGTTTACATATGAATTTTGTCTGCTGGAAGTTTGAGTATATCCAGATTGCATCTATAAATGGATGCATTAATAAAAGGTATAAAGCTAAAAGAGCATATTTTAAAATATGCAAATACTTATTTGAATCTGAAATTGCCAAATTTCATCCAGATAAAAACTTGTTACCCCAAATCCAAATAAAAACTTGTTACCCCAAATGGCTCTACTCTTTACTACCTGATCCTGCCCCTCTATGGCACCTTCGTTTTAAAGGAAAAAGAGAAGAGGGTCTGCAATGATTATTTAGCCATTTGTTTCTTTTAGTGCAAAATTACTTTTGAGAAATATTAACTGTGGACTTTCTTCATATTTTCTGCCTTCTATATATGTCATTTATTCAGTCTGCTGAAGACTGATGGTAATGGTGTGAATCTTACTAATCTTCAAGTATGTTTTCTTGTTAAAAAGGGGATCATACTTTCTAAAACAGAAAAATAAGTGTTTAAATATAAATCTCCTATGGGTCCCCAAATGCACCCCAATAATAATCTGTTTGGGTCCCACATACTGGTCCATGTCTTTCCATGTCACAGAGCCAATCAATAGCTTTCAGTTAGGGCCCAATTCTATCAAACGTACTTATTTTTAGGACCTTAATTGTGAATCTAGTTCCTTACCTATGTGACTAGTGTTGTATTAAATTAGGTGGAATATATGAGCTAAAAGAGTCAAAGGAGTTAACATGACCCTGTCCAACATTAAAGAGTGTTAAACAAGGTTTGAGAGCTTGGTATTCAGAGACCTTAGCCTGCTTAGTAACATGACAATCACACTAGGAAATTCGTGTTCTAGGAATTGTTTTTGGAAAGTTCTATGGCCTGTGTTATACAGGAAGTCGGACTAGAAGATGATCACAATGGTGCCTTCTGGCCTTGGATTCTATGAATGCCAAAGGTTAGAAATTTACTGATTGAAAAACACAAAAGAAGAAGAATCAAAACAAGACAAAAAACATGGAAACTGAAATTGAGTGACTATGCAAAACAAACAGTCGAAACCTATCAAGATCTCTTTTTTAGAGAGGATGTATATTGGTTAGTCTTTTTTTTTTTTTTTTTTGTCAAGCAGTCTTAGGTGGGGAGGAAAGGGGTTAGTTTTGTTGTTCAATTATGAGTCAGGAGTGATAGTCATTTTCCTGCATTTTACAAAACAGACAGACATAAAGGAGAGAAGAGACAGGATAGTAAAAGATGGCGGACATAGGGCTTTTGTTGATATTCTCAGGGTACAGGGCAGCTAGTCAGTCACAGATGGATGCTTTGGGCTGGCAGGTTGGCCATAACAGCTATTGCTCGACCCCAACTCAGCTCCCTGGTCAGGGTCATCATCTGGTTGGTCTGGTCTAGGCCCTTTCCTTCACTGGTCCTTCTCAGGCTGAGCAGAGCCAGACAGGTCTTCTCATCTCATCATGCTGATGCTGTGCAATGCAGTTGATCTCAGGATCAGGTGAAAAGCTGAGAGAGTGAGAGGACAGGAGCGGGATAGTGGGGGATGGAAAGAGACACGCAAGGGAGGGGAAGACATAGCAGGATCTTACATGTATCAGGATGGAGTCCTTGATGATGTAGCGGTGATGGTTGGGTGTCTCTCTGTAGGCCAAGGCTGGGTGTCTCAATGAAAAACCCCTTTATAGTAGCTGTATTAGTGGTGGTACTTCCCTTCCCCCCAAAAGTTTCTTTTTTAAGGGCCCCAAAAAGGGCGATGGTGGAATAGCTCATCTCCTCATTATTTTGACCACCAGTTAGGTCTAATTTCCGGTCCCACACTCCTCTTGTTTACCAAGCATAATCTTAATACAGTCAGTGGGTAACAGCAGACTTCTATTTTTAAACTAATTCAGTCTTTCTGTTTCCTTACATCTTTTATTACACAGTTTTATGTAATGGGTCACTGGAACAATTCATGAACCTGTCCCCACTTTTACCAATTAGGCTCACAGATAAAGTAGGCCTGCTAGGCCTCAGTTATTACAACAGCTGTCCTGGAACTGGTCTTGGCCTCAGTCCTGCAGTGAGTGCAACATGAACACAAGTGTCTGCCCATGCAGAACTGATTTCAGGATCACTGCCTTCATTAGCAAAATACCACTGAGTGTGAGAAAGAGTGGCAGAATCTGGCCCTCTTGACTGAGTGACATGAGAGACTTTCTCTGCTCATGCTCAGTGTTGCCATCTTGATAATATAACCAGTCCAAGAAAACATGAGACAAAAAATTGACCAAGGGCCTGAGATACCAGGAATCTCCCTGTTTGAAAGAACAATAACTTAATACTTAAGTTTCCTAGATTTCATTGTCTAGTTTTTAGTGAAAAGCATACAATATTAGCTCTTAAACAAAGAAGCAAGCACCAATCTTTTTGCAGGATAAGAAGTAAAAAGATTAGAATGAAATAAGTTCTGTAGATTTGGTTCAACATTAACCCACTGACCTCATTCAGAATATCATGAGCTCAAGTTTACTACTTTGGGTAATATCATATAAACGATACAATACAAAATAATTTTCAGTTTTATACTGTGAAGAGTTGTTCTCACGATTATCTATTCCTGAGATTGCTCCCACTGTTATCATAATACAAAGGACATGAAGAAGAACATGATCCTGCAAAAATACTAGAAAATGCACATTGAAAAAGGGAGATTTTCTAGTCTCAAAGGTTCCTCTGCATGGGTGTTTGTTAAATTTAATCTGTTTGATTTTTAGGGGTCTGAAAAGGGGAATTACTGAGGTAGCTGATCAAAAGATTTCTTGATTTGGAAGCACTTTTAATTTTACTGAAAATGTTTCATCTTATGCAATAGCAATTGGCCTCTGTCACCTAATATCTAACAGAAATAATTTTGATATGGAGACGTAGCTGAAATCTGCAAACAAATTGTATCACCGTAGCAGATATAGTAATAGATATCCTGCCAACAGTATAACTGACATACGTATTTCTGATTTTAAAAAGTGCTCCACTGTCTTAAGTTTCTGGGCTGGGAGAGGGCTTGGGAGTGATGAACATCTGAAAGCTTAAAACAAGTGAGTGGAAAGAAGGTTGGATCACTGTGTAATTTGAGGAGCCATCTATCTGGTTTGGATAGGCGTTCTAATCCTAAACACAGGTTTTAAATTTGCTGGCTATTTGTTTTGATTTGTTTATATCTTTTGGAGGAAGGGTGATGGGATCTGGAAGGATGTACCTTAAATTTTGTGAGATTTTGGGCTCTACTCCTGCAGCGCTGATAAGCTCCAGAAGAGTGAAGCTTCAGAGACTATCCTTTCATTCCAGAGGTTTCCGTTCTGCAGCTTTGATAGTCTGAGGATGTGTTAATTATTTATTTGGTAATATTTAAAGGTTTTAAAATTCTTCCTTGTAAGGGATTTTTTGTTAGTCATAGGCTACATATACACTATGAGCTAGGAGGTCTGATTCCCACCTCACTGAGACATTCTCGTGCTAGTTCTCATCTGAACCAGCACACTAAAAATAGTAGTGTAGCTGTGGTAGAAGTCAGTGGCAATCGTGGCACAGGCTAGCTGCCCTGAGTACATAACCTCTGGGTCAAGTGAGTTTGTACTCAGGGCTGCCACGGCCACTGCTACGCTACTAGTTTTAGCATGCTAGTGTACCCAATTAGTTCATTTGATCATTTAATTGTGTTATCTATGTTATTTCATATGTAATCAATGTGTGATGAGTAGATTTAAGTTAAGGTGTAGGTACAGATATAAGTAGGGTGGAATCATAGGAGTATAAAATTGATAGGTATTTAGGAGTGATGAATGTGTACTAGGTATATAATAAAGCGAGGCTGTAATGCAAGGCCTACAGGCTCAGGCCTGTAAGATTTTAGCTTAGCCACACTAGACCTCAGGCTTAAGGAGGCTTGACATAAGTAGGTGACATAAGAATAATCCTGAGTCAGTAGAATTACAAGATTACTGAAAAGAATGTGCCAATAATGATGTTCCGGGAAAAGATACTGCAACGTACCCATTTAGGCTGCAAGGCATCTGATTGTAACATGATGGAAAGTTCTGCTCTGACCACAGATTACCATGAGACATGTTGACATAAATGTTAAGATGTTAATAACAATAAAGAGAATTAAGAGAACAACCTATGAGAAGTAAGGCACCCCAACATTTATGGGGTGTGGAAGTACAGTTAAGGAAAAGGAAGTTGGAGCTCACATACATATGCATGAGCTGTTCGTCATGGTCATAACAACAGGATAGAAAGGGTTCCCTGGTATGGATAGGGTGGAAAATCCCAGCAGGAATCGCTCCCCTATCAATGACCACCTGTTGAGAGCTCCATCAGACTCTAAAATATCTTTGGGAATGTGAG
Source organism: Terrapene triunguis (assembly GCF_002925995.2). Classification (NCBI taxonomy): domain Eukaryota; kingdom Metazoa; phylum Chordata; order Testudines; family Emydidae; genus Terrapene; species Terrapene triunguis. The sequence continues at coordinate 6,415 of NW_020714363.1, read as the reverse complement.
TATGAATACTGCATTATCCATTGCATTGGTTATCTTAGATTTTATATATTTGTTTGTAATTGTAATTTTAATCATTTGCGTAGTAAAACTTACAATACAGACAAGATTCCTTACTTGTGACTGTGTCTGTGGTCATGGGCCTCATTCTTCATGTGTTTCTGGAGCCTCCAAACCTAAGAAAATCAGTAAAGGTAACTTTCACCGTGTTGATCTCAAAACTGTAGCACCGCAGGAGCTAGACTCACTCACTCACTAAGGGCACTATAGTTTAACACAGGACTATCAATTCAATTTAACTAAAGGCTATGCTAGCTCAGATGGGAGCTAGCATGAGTATGTCTATGGGAGCTGGAAATCACACTCCTAGCTCTTCGTGTAGGCCAGGGGTCGGCAACCTGGTGGGCCGCGAGACATTTTGTTTACGTTGACCATCTGCAGGCATGGCCCCCCGCAGCTTCCAGTGGTTGCATAGTGTTCTTCAGACATGACTAATTACTGTACATATCTTTCATTTGTTAATTAGCTGCTTTGATTTCTAAGACCTGGTCCCAGAAAAGCACTTAAGCACCTGCTTAACTTTAAATGTTAGTCCTGTTGACTTCAAATGATGGGTTTCTTGTGCATCTACGCACATTTAAATCTTTATGAAGTTATCCACAAATTCCTCAGAAAGGATCTATTGCTGCTATTGTAAATTATCTGTACCTTTTTGTAAAAGGTTTGATAGCAGAAAGACATTTGTAGTTGTGTGATATGTAGAACTCCTCCAATGTGACTTCTTAGGAAACTAAGGACTATATTGCCAGTGCGTGTAAACTGGTCTAACTTCAGTAATTTATACCTGTTACAAGTTGAAAATGTAATGAGTTATTTTAATGTAATGGTCACCGTGTGTCAGTGACTGGGATGTGGACTGTCATGCATAGTGGTTGAAGCAGGTATCAGGCATAGGGGTTGGAGCAGGTGTCAGTAGCCAGAGGCCAGAGCCAAGGGGCACAGCCAGAGTCAGGAGTTGGAGACTAGATGCTAAAACTAAGGGTTAGAGCTGAAGTCAAAAGTCAGGAATGAGACCCAAATGTCAGAGCCGGGTTACTTGGAGTGAGGCAGGGCAGAAACTACCTCAGCTGTGAGCAAATGCTTTGAGCAGCCACTGAACTGCTACTGTTGCTTCTGCTGCTGGGCCTAAGAGCCAGTTGCTGACTCTTCCAGCCAATAAGGCGGTGCAGCCAATTACCCATCCTGCCCCAGCTGTGCTCATTAGGCTGCCTGAGGACTGGCTCTGCTTCAGGCCCTGCTTCCTAACGTCATGAGATTGATATGACTGCTGCTCCACTTTTCATGTATTATTATTAATTTCCACCTGTAGGAAGCCACAGGCTCTTAAAAATGCTTGTTGGTAAAGTTGATGAAATACTGTATAATAGTGATACAACATATAATGTTGGTAATATCCTAATAGTCTAGTATGAGTTTGGGGAACCCAAGTCTGAAGTACTTAGAGTCAGGGCCGGCTCTGGCATTTTTGCCGCCCCGGGCAAAAAAGCCTCCGGCCGCCCCCCCCCCCCCCGCGGGGGGAAGGGGGGGGGGGCGGCCGGAGCCCCGGGAGGAGGGCGGCCGGAGCCCCGGGAGGAGGGCGGCCGGAGCCCTGGGCTCCGCTCTCCCCCCGGCGGCCGGCGGGAGGGCGCCGGGGGGGAGGGCGGCCAGAGCGCCGGGGGCAGGGCGGCGAGCCCGGCTGTGGCCCTGCTCTCCCCGGCGGCCGGAGCGCCGCGCCGCCCCCCTCCAGGTGCCGCCCCAAGCACAAGCTTGGTGGGCTGGTGCCTGGAGCCGGCCCTGCTTAGAGTTTGCAATTCAGTCTATATGTGCATCGTAGTTCATTTTAAGAGGTTTTTGTTTTGTTTTGTTTTGTTTTTTAAGTCATTCGGGAGGATACAGTGTTACTCCTGTAGCTCTAGGACAGTGTACTTATAAATACATTTGGATATCCTCCCCAGTGTACAGTTATCATAGAATCATAGACCATTATGATTGTCTAGTCTGACCTCCTGCACAATGCAGGCCACAGAATCTCACCCACCCACTATCAAACCCCTAACCTATGTCTGAGCTATTGAAGTCCTCAAATCGTGGTTTAAAGACTTCAAGGTGCAGAGACTCCACCAACAAGTGACCCGTGCCCCACGCTGCAGAGGAAGGCGAAACCCCCCCCAGGGCCTCTGCCAATCTGCCCTGGAGGAAAATTCCTTCCCGACCCCAAATATGGCGATCAGCTAAACCCTGAGCATGTGGGCAAGACTCATTAGCCAGACACCTTTCATAAGACAGGTTTTCCATTCCTTGGATCATCCTAGTAGCCCTTCTCTGTACCTGTTCCAGTTTGAATTCATCCTTCTTAAACATGGGAGACCAGAACTGCACACAGTATTCCAGATGAGGTTTCACCAGTGCCTTGTATAACAGTTCTAACACCTCCTTATCTCTACTGGAAATACCTCGCCTGATGCATCCCAAGACCGCATTTTTTCACGGCCATATCACATTGGCAGCTCATAGTCATCCTGTGATCAACCAATACTCCAAGGTCCTTCTCCTCTTCTGTTACTTCCAACTGATACATCCCCAGTTTATAACAAATTTTTTTGTTATTAATCCCTAAATGCATGACCTTGCACTTTTCACTATTAAATTTCATCCTATTACTATTAGTCCAGTTTACAATGTCATCCAGATCTTCCTGTATGATATCCCGGTCCTTCTCTGTATTGGTAATACCTCCCAACTTTGTGTCATCCGCAAATTTTATTAGTATATTTCCACTTTTTGTGCCCAGGTCAGTAGTAAAAAGATTAAAGATTAAATAAGATTGGTCCCAAAACCGATCCCTGAGGAACTCCACTAGTAACCTCCCTCCAGCTTGACATTTCACCTTTCAGTACAACCCGTTGTAGTCTCCCATTTAACCAGTTCCTTATCCACCTTTCAATTTTCATCCCCAATTTAGCTAATAATTCCCCATGTGGAACCGTATCAAATGCCTTACTGAAATCGAGGTAAATTAGATCCAGTGTGTTTCCTTTGTCTAAAAAATCTGTTACCTTCTCAAAGAAGGAGATCAGGTTGGTTTGACACGATCTACCTTTTGTAAAACCATGTTGTATTTTGTCCCAATTACCATTGACCTCAATGTCCTTAACTACTTTCTCCTTCAAAATTTTTTCCAAGACCTTGCATATTACAGATGTCAAACTAACAGGCCTGTAGTTACCCGTATCACTTTTTTTTCCTTTCTTAAGAATAGGAACTATGTTAGCAATTCTCCAGTCATACGCTACAACCCCTGAGTTTACAGATTCATTAAAAATTCTTGCTAATGGGTTTGCTATTTCATGTGCCAGTTCCTTTAATATTCTTGGATGAAGTTTATCTGGGCCCCCTGATTTAGTCCCATTAAGCTGTTCAAGTTTGGCTTCTACCTCGGATGTGGTAATATCTACCTCCATATCCTCATTCCCATTTGTCATCCTACCATTATCATAGAATCATGGAATACCAGGGTTGGAAGGGACCTCAGGAGGTCATCTAGTCCAATCCCCTGCTCAAAGCAGGACCAATCCCCAGACAGATTTTTGCCCCAGATCCCTAACTGGTCCCCTCAAGGACTGAACTCACAACCCTGGGTTTAGCAGGCTAATGCTCAAACCGCTGAGCAATTTCCCCCCCCCCTCCGCTCCGCTCCTCTCCTCTCCTCATCTCATTTGCCTCATTAAAGACTGAGGCAAAGTATTTGTTTAGATATTGGGTTAGATTATCCTTAACCTCCACTCCATCCTCAGTGTTTAGCGGTCCCACTTCTTCTTTCTTTGTTTTCTTCTTATTTGTATGGCTATAGAACCTTTTACTATTGGTTTTAATTCCCTTTGCAAGGTCCAACTCTACATGGCTTTTGGCCTTTCTCACTTTATCCCTACATGTTCTGACCTCAATAAGGTAGCTTTACTTGCTGATCACTCCCATCTTCCACTCCTTGTAGGCATTCTGCTTTTTCTTAATCACCTCTCTGAGATGCTTGATCATCCAGCTTGGTCTACAATTCCTGCCTATGAATTTTTTACTCTTTCTTGGGATGCAGGCTTCTGATAGTTTCTGCAACTTTGACTTGAAGTAATTTCAGGCCTCCTCCACCTTTAGAGCCACAAGTTCTTCAGTCCAATCCACTTCCATAACTAATTTCCTTAATTTTTTAAAGTTAGCCCCTTTGAAAGCAAAAACCTTAGTCCCAGATCTATTTTTGTTTATCCTTCCATTTGGTTTAAACTGAATTAGCTCATGATCGCTCGAACCAAGGTTGTCCCCTACAACCATTTCTTCTATGAGGTCCTCGCTACTCACCAAAACCAAATCTAAAATGGCATCCCCTCTTGTTGGTTCAGCAACTACTTGGTGAAGGAATCCATCAGCTATCGCATCCAGGAAAATCTGAGCCCTATTATTATTACTAGCACTTGTCCTCCAGTCTATATCTGGGAAGTTAAAGTCTCCCATGATCACACAATTGCCATTAGTATTCACTTCATTAAAAACATTAAAGAGGTCTCTATCCATATCCAAATCAGATCCCGGTGGTCTATAGCACACCCCAAGCACTATCCCAGGGGAGGCTCTAGTAGCTTTCTTCCCCAATGTGATTTGAAGTGAGGTTTTTACTCACGAAAGCTTATGCCCAAATAAATCTGTTAGTCTTTAAGGTGCCACCAGACTCCTTGTTGTTTTTGTAGATACAGACTAACACGGCGACCTCCTGATACTTGCCCAGACAGACTCTGTCTTATCCATTCCATCCCTTCTTATTTCTTTACAGTCTACCTCATCATTGATATACAGTGCTACTCCACCACCTTCGTTTTTATTTCTGTCTTTCCTAAACAGCACATACCCTTCAATACCTGTACTCCAGTCATGACTACTATTCCACCATGTTTCTGTTATCCCTATAATATCTGGTTTCACTTCCTGCACCAGTAACTCTAGTTCCTCCATTTTGTTACCTAGGCTCCTCACATTGGTGTACAAACATCTTAATTTTTGCTGTTTGGCATCGCTCACATTCTTTACCTCATTAGGCCCAGATATTCTACCGCCAGTATCACCTATTAGACTGTATTACAGATTACACTGGTCTACAATTTTTGAGAAGTCGTCTGCTTCAGAGATAAAATGTGCTATTTATTATGTATTTTGATGTGCTGAATTCAAATATGACAATTAAAACAACTGATTGGCTACTGTTTCTAAGATATTTAAGTTTTTACATTTTATGTCTATGTATATTATATAGATAGTAGAGTTTTAATCATAAATTGTAAACCTAGGTCTTTTCATGTGTTTATGGTTGCTTTACATGATAATATTTCACCTGTCCTGTTTATGTAACACTTTAAAAATCAGCAAAAGGGTTATATAAATAAAATTTATTATGAAACAAAAGGCAAAAAACTATTATGTACATAGTTTAGTCCTATTCAGTGTCTACTCGGCACTTCTTGGCTTGTCTCTTGTATTCATTAAATGGAGCATCTCTTGTCACTGTCCAGCAATAGTCTGCAAGCATTGATGGGCTCCATTTGCCCTGATAGAGTTTCTCCATTGTTGCAGTGTCCTGGTGAAATCGCTCGCCGTGCTCGTCGCTCACTGCTCCGCAGTTTGGTGGAAAAAAATCTAGATGAGAGTGCAAAAAATGTATCTTTAGTGACATGTTGCAACCAAGGCTTTTGTATGCGTTGAGGAGGTTTTCCACCAACAACCTGTAGTTGTCTGCCTTGTTGTTTCCGAGAAAATGTATTGCCACTAACTGGAAGGCTTTCCCTGCCGTCTTTTCTTTGCCACGCAGTGCATGGTCAAATGCATCATCTCGAAGAAGTTCACGAATCTGAGGACCAACAAAGACACCTTCCTTTATCTTAGCTTCACTTAACCTTGGAAATTTTCCACGGAGGTACTTGAAAGCTGCTTGTGTTTTGTCAATGGCCTTGACAGAGTTCTTCATCAGACCCAGCTTGATGTGTAAGGGTGGTAACAAAATCTTCCTTGATTCAACAAGTGGTGGATACTGAACACTTTTCCTCCCAGGCTCCAATGACTGTCGGAGTGGCCAATCTTTCTTGATGTAGTGGGAATCTCTTGCACGACTATCCCATTGGCAGAGAAAACAGCAGTACTTTGTGTATCCAGTCTGCAGACCAAGCAAGAGAGCAACAACCTTCAAATCGCCACAAAGCTGACACTGATGTTGGTCATAGTTTATGCACCTCCAAAGTTGTTTCATGTTGTCATAGGTTTCCTTCATATGGACTGCATGACCAACTGGAATTGATGGCAAAACATTGCCATTATGCAGTAAAACAGCTTTAAGACTCGTCTT
>NW_020714362.1:0-2269 GCF_002925995.2 Terrapene triunguis | reverse complement strand
TGGCCCGGCTGGAGGGCCCTTGGATTCCCACAGCTGAACTCACTGCCTGCTCATCTGGCTAATTTCTCCAGAGGTATTTATCCAGACCGAACCGAATCTAGACATGTAATCAAGCTACTAACACTCTTTAGCTGGCCAGCATGGTTTGACCTTTGTCTGTAGCTAAAAGCAAAGGGGGTCTAGTCCCTGATTTGGCTGGATTGTTGTGTTTATAATTTATGATCAATATCTGAATTGTGGAAGCCTGCAGAGGCCCTGCTCCAGTTCAGGGCCCCTTGGGCTGGGCCCTTCGCAAACACAGAAGGAGAAACAGCCCCTGCCCCAAGGAGCTTAGAAATCAAATTCAGACAAGACACAGCTACTGTGTGTAACAAACAGGAAAGAGGGCAGGTGGGGAGATGGGGGAGGAACAGCACTAAGAATGGGTGGTTATGTAGCTCTGGTCTACACTATGAGTTTAGGTCAAATTTAGCAGCATTAGATCGATTTAACCCTGCACCCGTCCACACGACAAAGCCATTTTTGTTGACTTAAAGGGCTCTTAAAATCGATTTCAGTACTCCTCCCCGACGAGGGGATTAGCACTGAAATCGACCCTGCTGGGTCGAATTTGGGGTAGTGTGGACGCAATTCGACGGTATTGGCCTCCAGGAGCTATCCCAGAGTGCTCCATTGTGACCGCTCTGGACAGCACTCTCAACTCAGATGCACTGGCCAAGTAGACAGGAAAAGCCCCGGGAACTTCTGAATTTCATTTCCTGTTTGGCCAGTGTGGTGAGCTGATCAGCACAGGTGACCATGGAGTCCCAGAATCTCAAAAGAGCTCCAGCATGGACTGAACAGGAGGTACTGGATCTGATCGCTGTTTGGGGAGACGAATCCGTGCTATCAGAACTCCGTTCCAAAAGATGAAACGACCAAATATTTGAAAAAATCTCCAAGGGCATGATGGATAGAGGCTATAACAGGGACCCTCAGCAGTGCTGCGTGAAACTTAAGGAGCTCAGGCAAGCCTACCCAAGAACCAGAGAGGCAAACGGCCGCTCTGGGTCAGAGCCCCAGACATGCCACTTCTATGATAAGCTGCATGCTATTCTAGGGGGTGCCCCTACAACTACCCCAGCCCTGTGTGTGGACTCCATCAATGGACTCTCTCGCAACAGGGATGCGGATTTTGGGGATGAGGAAGATGATGATGAGGAGGAGGTTGAAGAGAGGGCACAGCAAGCAAGCGGAGAAACTGTTTTCCCTGGCAGCCAGGAACTGTTTTTCACCCTGGATCTAGTACCCTCCCAACCCACCCAAGGTGGGCTCCCGGACCTTGAAGGCGGAGACGGGACCTCTGGTGAATGTACCTTTGTAAATATAATACATGGTTTAAAAGCAAGCGTGTTTAATGATTAATTTGCCCTGAAGACTTGGGATGCATTGGCGGCCAGTACAGCTACTGGAAAAGTCTGTTAACATGTGTCATAAACATACAGCTAAGGGTAGCATAAAATCCCTCTTTACCCTGTAAAGGGTTAATTCCTCTTTTACCTGTAAAGGGTTAAGAAGCTCAGATAACCTGGGTGGCACCTGACCAAAAGGACCAATAAGGGGAGAAGATACTTTCAAATCTGTGGGGGAAGGTTTTTGGTCTGTGTCTCCTGGAATCAACAAGGAAACAGGGCAGGGAAAATACATCGCCCTAAGCCATATCTGAACTAAGCATCTACTATTGTAGAAATAGTAAGAATTTTCCCTGTGCTAAGAGGGAGGTTTATCCCTGTTTTTGTAACTTTAAAGTTTTGCCTAGAGGGGAAATCCTCTGTGTTTTTAAGTCTTTTGTTATTCAGTAAAGTACTTACCATCCTGATTTTAAAGAGGTGAGTCTTTTACCTTTTCTTTAATTAAAATTCTTCTTTTAAGAACCCGATTGATTTTTCATTGTTCTTAAGATCCAAGGGTTTGGGTCTGTGTTCACCTGTACCAATTGGTGAGGATATTATTCTCAAGCCTTCCCCAGAAAAGGGGGGATGCAGGGCTTGGGAGAATATTTTGGGGGAATAGGACTCCAAGTGGTCCTTTCCCTGATTCTTTGTCTAAATCACTTGGTGGTGGCAGCATACTGTTCAAGGTGGAATTTGTGCCTTGGGAAAGTTTTTAACCTAAGCTGGTAAAAATAAGCTTAGGGGGTCTTTCATGCGGGTCCCCACATCTGTACCCCAGAGTTCAGAGTGGGGAAGGAACCCTGACATGGTGGCAGCGCGGTGGGATCATTTTGAAC
>NW_020714361.1:0-2268 GCF_002925995.2 Terrapene triunguis | reverse complement strand
TGGCCCGGCTGGAGGGCCCTTGGATTCCCACAGCTGAACTCACTGCCTGCTCATCTGGCTAATTTCTCCAGAGGTATTTATCCAGACCGAACCGAATCTAGACATGTAATCAAGCTACTAACACTCTTTAGCTGGCCAGCATGGTTTGACCTTTGTCTGTAGCTAAAAGCAAAGGGGGTCTAGTCCCTGATTTGGCTGGATTGTTGTGTTTATAATTTATGATCAATATCTGAATTGTGGAAGCCTGCAGAGGCCCTGCTCCAGTTCAGGGCCCCTTGGGCTGGGCCCTTCGCAAACACAGAAGGAGAAACAGCCCCTGCCCCAAGGAGCTTAGAAATCAAATTCAGACAAGACACAGCTACTGTGTGTAACAAACAGGAAAGAGGGCAGGTGGGGAGATGGGGGAGGAACAGCACTAAGAATGGGTGGTTACGTAGCTCTGGTCTACACTATGAGTTTAGGTCAAATTTAGCAGCATTAGATCGATTTAACCCTGCACCCGTCCACACGACAAAGCCATTTTTGTTGACTTAAAGGGCTCTTAAAATCGATTTCAGTACTCCTCCCCGACGAGGGGATTAGCACTGAAATCGACCCTGCTGGGTCGAATTTGGGGTAGTGTGGACGCAATTCGACGGTATTGGCCTCCAGGAGCTATCCCAGAGTGCTCCATTGTGACCGCTCTGGACAGCACTCTCAACTCAGATGCACTGGCCAAGTACACAGGAAAAGCCCCGGGAACTTCTGAATTTCATTTCCTGTTTGGCCAGTGTGGTGAGCTGATCAGCACAGGTGACCATGGAGTCCCAGAATCGCAAAAGAGCTCCAGCATGGACTGAACAGGAGGTACTGGATCTGATCGCTGTTTGGGGAGACGAATCCGTGCTATCAGAACTCCGTTCCAAAAGATGAAACGACCAAATATTTGAAAAAATCTCCAAGGGCATGATGGATAGAGGCTATAACAGGGACCCTCAGCAGTGCTGCGTGAAACTTAAGGAGCTCAGGCAAGCCTACCCAAGAACCAGAGAGGCAAACGGCCGCTCTGGGTCAGAGCCCCAGACATGCCACTTCTATGATAAGCTGCATGCTATTCTAGGGGGTGCCCCTACAACTACCCCAGCCCTGTGTGTGGACTCCATCAATGGACTCTCTCGCAACAGGGATGCGGATTTTGGGGATGAGGAAGATGATGATGAGGAGGAGGTTGAAGAGAGGGCACAGCAAGCAAGCGGAGAAACTGTTTTCCCTGGCAGCCAGGAACTGTTTTTCACCCTGGATCTAGTACCCTCCCAACCCACCCAAGGTGGGCTCCCGGACCTTGAAGGCGGAGACGGGACCTCTGGTGAATGTACCTTTGTAAATATAATACATGGTTTAAAAGCAAGCGTGTTTAATGATTAATTTGCCCTGAAGACTTGGGATGCATTGGCGGCCAGTACAGCTACTGGAAAAGTCTGTTAACATGTGTCATAAACATACAGCTAAGGGTAGCATAAAATCCCTCTTTACCCTGTAAAGGGTTAATTCCTCTTTTACCTGTAAAGGGTTAAGAAGCTCAGATAACCTGGGTGGCACCTGACCAAAAGGACCAATAAGGGGAGAAGATACTTTCAAATCTGTGGGGGAAGGTTTTTGGTCTGTGTCTCCTGGAGTCAACAAGGAAACAGGGCAGGGAAAATACATCGCCTAAGCCATATCTGAACTAAGCATCTACTATTGTAGAAATAGTAAGAATTTTCCCTGTGCTAAGAGGGAGGTTTATCCCTGTTTTTGTAACTTTAAAGTTTTGCCTAGAGGGGAAATCCTCTGTGTTTTTAAGTCTTTTGTTATTCAGTAAAGTACTTACCATCCTGATTTTACAGAGGTGAGTCTTTTACCTTTTCTTTAATTAAAATTCTTCTTTTAAGAACCCGATTGATTTTTCATTGTTCTTAAGATCCAAGGGTTTGGGTCTGTGTTCACCTGTACCAATTGGTGAGGATATTATTCTCAAGCCTTCCCCAGAAAAGGGGGGGTGCAGGGCTTGGGAGAATATTTTGGGGGAATAGGACTCCAAGTGGTCCTTTCCCTGATTCTTTGTCTAAATCACTTGGTGGTGGCAGCATACTGTTCAAGGTGGAATTTGTGCCTTGGGAAAGTTTTTAACCTAAGCTGGTAAAAATAAGCTTAGGGGGTCTTTCATGCGAGTCCCCACATCTGTACCCCAGAGTTCAGAGTGGGGAAGGAACCCTGACATGGTGGCAGCGCGGTGGGATCATTTTGAAC
>NW_020714360.1:0-4591 GCF_002925995.2 Terrapene triunguis | reverse complement strand
GGGAAGGAACCCTGACATGGTGGCAGCGCGGTGGGATCATTTTGAACAAAAAACCCAGTAGGATTTTAAAAGGACAATTTCCCCCCCACTTTTTGGCTTCTTAGAAAGCAGAGAGTTTTTTTTAAGCTGTGAGCAGCTGGAGTTTTTTTTCTCTGCCTGAGGGCAGGGTAGTTAACTTCCTGCAAGGGAATTCACAAGTGTTTTTTTCTTTCTTTCTAGTTCTCAGGTTAAGCTAGGTTAAGTAGAAAGGCTTGGATGACAGAAAGTGATGTCCAGAAAAAACTGGAATTAGCTAGATTTGAAGCTGAACAAAGAATAAAAGAACATGATAGACAGATGTCTTGTGTTTCTGCCCACAAGAGAGCTATGGAGGCAGAAAAAGCCAGGATGGAGGCAGAAAAAGCCAGGGAAGAAACTGCTCACAAGAGAGCTGTGGAGGCAGAGGAAACTGCCCACAAGAGGGCTATGGAGGCCCAGAGGGAGGCCCAGAAGCATGAACTGGAGTTAGAGAGGGCAAGGGCTAAGCAGAATATACCAGACAACCCTAGCAATCCTTCTCCAGGTACCGCTTTCCATCCCAGAAATTTCCCCACCTACAAGGGAGGTGATGATATAGAGGCCTTCTTAGAAAATTTCGAAAGGGCCTGCCTTGGGTACAGCCTCTCGACAGACCAGTATATGGTAGAGCTGAGGCTGCAGCTCAGTGGACCCTTAGCAGAGGTGGCAGCTGAAATGCCTAAGGAACACATGAACAGTTATGAACTTTTTAAAAACAAGGCCAGAATCAGAATGAGGCTAACACCCGAACACGCACATCGGCCGTTCAGAGCCCTGAAGTGGAAACCAGACGTGGCATTTTCCCGACACGCCTACCACATTATAAGAAATTGGGATGCCTGGATATCAGGAGCAAGCATTAAATCTCTGGAAGATCTGTCTTTCCTAATGCAAATGGAGCAGTTCTTAGAGGATGTTCCTGAGGAAATAGAAAGGTATATCCTAGATGGGAAGCTCAAAACTGTAATCGAGGTGGGGGAAATTGGAGCCAAATGGGTGGAGGTGGCAGAAAAGAAAAAAAACTAGTAGCAGTTGGAGCGACCCAGACAGAGCCAATCCCAGAACTGGAACTGGCAGAGTAACCAGCACCAGAACCATTGCCAGCACTGAATCCAGCACTTGCAACCCTGTCTACAACTCCAACTCCAGAGGGCACCAGCGAGCCTGCACTGGCAGCAGCAGATAAACCTACGCAACAGACTCAGCAGGAGACTGAAATACAACATAGTGTGCCAGCAGAGAGTGGTTCACAGTCAACAGAAACAGCCCCGTCACCTACATTGCTTCCAGAGGGACCAAGCCCAAGTCTACAATTCAATGAGGAACTGATGTCTCCAGCATCAAGGGAACAGTTCCAGGCCGAGCAGGAAGCAGATGACAGCCTCCAGGGAGCTTGGATGGCGGCACGGAGCAACCCACCACCTCTCAGCCCTTCTAACCAATCCCGGTTTGTTGTAGAAAGAGGACTTTTATACAAGGAAACTCTTTCTGGTGGACACCAGGAAGACTGGAATCCTCAAAGACAGTTGGTAGTGCCAACTAAGTACTGGGTAAAGCTCTTGAGTTTAGCCCACGATAATCCTAGTGGCCATGCTGGAGTGAAGAGGACCAAAGACCATTTGGGGAAGTCATTCCACTGGGAGGGAATGGGCAAGGACATTCCTACTTATGTCCTGTCTTGTGAGGTGTGCCAAAGAGTGGGAAAACCCCAAGACCAGGTCAAAGCACCTCTCTAGCCACTCCCCAAAATCGAGGTCCCATTTCAGTGAGTAGCTGTGGATGTTCTGGGTCCTTTCCCAAAAAAGACACCCAGAGGAAAGCAGTACATACTGACTTTCATGGATTTTGCCACCCGATGGCCAGAAGCAGTAGCTGTAAGCAACACCAGGGCTAAAAGTATGTGCCAGGCATTAACAGACATTTTTGCCAGGGTAGGTTGGCCCTCCGACATCCTTACTGATTCAGGAACTAATTTCCTGGCAGGGACCATGAAAAGCCAGTAGGAAGCTCATGGGGTGAACCACTTGGTTGCCACCCCTTACCACCATCAAACAAATGGCCTGGTGGAGAAGTTTAATGGAACTTTGGGGGCCATGATATGTAAATTCATAAATAAGCACTCGAATCATTGGGACCTAGTGTTGCAGCAGTTGCTCTTTGCCTACAGGGCTGTACCACATCCCAGTTAGGGTTTTCACCATTTGAACTTGTGTATGGCCACGAGGTTAAGGGGCCATTACAGTTGGTGAAGCAGCAATGGGAGGGGTTTACGCCTTCTCCAGGAACTAACATTCTAGACTTTGTAAGCAACCTACAAGAGAAAACAAGCTAGAGAAAACTTAAAAGATGCTCAGGAAGACCAAAAAGCCTGATATGATAAACATGCCAGAGAACGGTCCTTCAAAGTAGGGGACCAAGTCATGGTCTTGAAGGCGCTCCAAGCCCATAAGATGGAAGCGTCGTGGGAAGGGCCATTCATGGTCCAAGAGCGCCTGGGAGCTGCTAATCATCTCATAGCATCCCCCACTTCAAACCTAAAGCCTAAGGTATACCATGTTAATTCTCTAAAGCCCTTTTATTCCAGAGAATTAAGGAGATGATGCTGAGTGGATGAAGGAAAAAGTGACAGTGGCGTGGAAGAGGTGAACCTCTCCATGACCTTTGGACATATGCAGCGACAGCAGATCAAGGAGCTGTGCACTAGCTTCGCGCCGATGTTCTCATCCACCCCCGGACAGACCGAATGGGCATACCACTCCATTGACACAGGTAATGCTCACCCAATTAGAGACCAACCTTACCCGGTGTCTCCTCAAGCCAAAACTGCTATAGAACGGGAGATCCAGGACATGCTACAGATGGGTGTAATCCGCCCCTCTAACAGTGCATGGGCATCTCCAATGGTTCTAGTTCCCAAACCAGATGGGGAGATACACTTTTGTGTGGACTACCGTGAGCTAAATGCTGTAACTCGCCCAGACAACTATCCAGTGCCATGCACAGATGAACTATTGGACAAACTGGGACGTGCCCAGGTCATCTCTACCTTAGACTTAACCAAGGGGTAGTGGCCAGTACTGCTAGATGAACCCGCCAAGGAAAGGTCAGCCTTCCTCACCCATGCGGGGCTTTATGAATTTAATGTGCTCCCTTTCAGGCTGCGAAATGCATCCGCCAACTTCCAGAAACTTGTAGATGGTCTCCTAGCGGGATTGGGAGAATCTGCAGTTGCCTACCTCGATGATGTGGCCATTTTTTCTGATTCATTGGCAGAACACCTGGAGCATCTGCAAAAAGTCTTCGAGTGCATAAGGGAGGCAGGACTAACTGTTAAGACTAAAAAGTGTCAAATAGGCCTAACCAGAGTGACTTACCTTGGACACCAGGTGGGTCAAGGAACTATCAACGCCCTACAGGCCAAAGTGAATGCTACCCAAAAGTGGCCTGTCCCAAAGTCAAAGAAACAGGTCCAATCCTTCTTAGGCTTGGCCGGATATTACAGGCGATTTGTACCACACTACAGCCAAATCGCTGCCCCGCTGACAGACCTGACCTAATAGACACAGCCAAATGCAGTTCAGTGGACTGATGAGTGTCAGAAGGCCTTTAACCAGCTTAAAGCAACACTCATGTCTGACCCTGTGCTAAGGGCCCTAGAGTTTGACAAACCGTTCCTAGTAACCACAGATGCGTCCGAGTGTGGTGTGGGAGCAGTTTTAATGCAGGAAGGACCGGATCAAGAATTCCATCCTGTCGTGTTTCTCAGCAAAAAACTGTCTGAGAGGGAAAGCCACTGGTCAATCAGCGAAAGGGAATGCTATGCCATTGTGTACGCTCTGGAAAAGCTACACCCATACGTTTGGGGACGGCGTTTCCACCTGCAAACCGACCATGCTGCGCTGAAGTGGCTTCATACTGTCAAGGACAATAACAAAAAACTTCTTCAATGGAGTTTAGCTCGCCAAGATTTTGATTTTGAAATACAGCACATTTCAGGAGCTTCTAACAAAGTAGCTGATGCACTCCCCAGTGAAAGTTTCCCAGAATCAACTAGTTAAAAACATATTTGAAATGTGGAAAATATTGTTAGGTTTTCTATAATCAGTAGTATATCTAGAGGTGTATGTGTCTTATTAATTCTGTTTTCTCCAAGAGCTCCAGGAAGAAATCACAGCCAGCGTGGAGCAGGCTGTCCAGCACCATCTGTGTTTTGGGGTGTGTGTCATAAATATACAGCTAAGGGTAGCATAAAATTATAAGAGCATAAGAACATAAGAACGGCCATACTGGGTCAGACCAAAGGTCCATCCAGCCCAGTATCTTCTCCACCGACAGTGGCCAATGCCAGGTGCCCCAGAGGGAGTGAACCTAACAGGCAATGATCAAGTGATCTCTCTCCTGCCATCCATCTCCACCCTCTGACAAACAGAGGCTAGGGACACCATTCCTTACCCATCCTGGCTAATAGCCATTAATGGACTTAACCTCCATGAATTTATCCAGTTCTCTTTTAAATGCTGTTATAGTCCTAGCC
>NW_020714359.1:0-4587 GCF_002925995.2 Terrapene triunguis | reverse complement strand
GGGAAGGAACCCTGACATGGTGGCAGCGCGGTGGGATCATTTTGAACAAAAAACCCAGTAGGATTTTAAAAGGACAATTTCCCCCCCACTTTTTGGCTTCTTAGAAAGCAGAGAGTTTTTTTTAAGCTGTGAGCAGCTGGAGTTTTTTTTTTCTCTGCCTGAGGGCAGGGTAGTTAACTTCCTGCAAGGGAATTCACAAGTGTTTTTTTTTTCTTTCTAATTCTCGGGTTAAGCTAGGTTAAGTAGAAAGGCTAGGATGACAGAAAGTGATGTCCAGAAAAAACTGGAATTAGCTAGATTTGAAGCTGAAGAAAGAATAAAAGAACATGATAGATGTCTTGTGTTTGTGCCCACAAGAGAGCTATGGAGGCAGAAAAAGCCAGGATGGAGGCAGAAAAAGCTAGGGAAGAAACTGCTCACAAGAGAGCTGTGGAGGCAGAGGAAACTGCCCACAAGAGGGCTATAGAGGCCCAGAGGGAGGCCCAGAAGCATGAACTGGAGTTAGAGAGGGCAAGGGCTAAGCAGAATATACCAGACAACCCTAGCAATCCTTCTTCAGGTACCGCTTCTCATCCCAGAAAGTTCCCGACCTACAAGGGAGGCGATGATATAGAGGCCTTCTTAGAAAATTTCGAAAGGGCCTGCATTGGGTACAGCCTCTCGACAGACCAGTATATGGTAGAGCTGAGGCAGCAGCTCAGTGGACCCTTAGCAGAGGTGGCAGCTGAAATGCCTAAGGAACACATGAACAGTTATGAACTTTTTAAAAACAAGGCCAGAATCAGAATGACGCTAAAACCCGAACACGCACATCGGCGGTTCAGAGCCCTGAAGTGGAAACCAGACGTGGCATTTTCCCGACACGTCTACCACATTATAAGAAATTGGGATGCCTGGATATCAGGAGCAAGCATTAAATCTCTGGAAGATCTGTCTTTCCTAATGCAAATGGAGCAGTTCTTAGAAGGTGTTCCTGAGGAAATAGAAAGGTATATCCTAGATGGGAAGCTCAAAACTGTAATCGAGGTGGGGGAAATTGGAGCCAAATGGGTGGAGGTGGCAGAAAAGAAAAAAACTAGTAGCAGTTGGAGCGACCCAGACAGAGCCAATCCCAGAACCGGAACTGGCAGAGCAACCAGCACCAGAACCATTGCCAGCACTGAATCCAGCACTTGCAACCCCGTCTACAACTCCAACTCCAGAGGGCACCAGTGAGCCTGCACTGGCAGCAGCAGATAAACCTACGCAACAGACTCAGCAGGAGACTGAAATACAACATAGTGTGCCAGCAGAGAGTGGTTCACAGTCAACAGAAACAGCCCCAGCACCTACATTGCTTCCAGAGGGACCAAGCCCAAGTCCACAATTCAATGAGGAACTGATGTCTCCAGCATTAAGGGAACAGTTCCAGGCCGAGCAGGAAGCAGATGACAGCCTCCAGGGAGCTTGGATGGTGGCATGGAGCAACCCACCACCTCTCAGCCCTTCTAACCAATCCCGGTTTGTTGTAAAAAGAGGACTTTTATACAAGGAAACTCTTTCTGGTGGACACCAGGAAGACTGGAATCCTCAAAGACAGTTGGTAGTTCCAACTAAGTACTGGGTAAAGCTCTTGAGTTTAGCCCACGATAATCCTAGTGGCCATGCTGGAGTGAAGAGGAACAAAGACCATTTGGGGAAGTAATTCAACTGGGAGGGAATGGGCAAGGATGTTGCTAATTATGTCCAGTCTTGTGAGGTGTGCCAAAGAGTGGGAAAACCCCAAGACCAGGTCAAAGCACCTCTCTAGCCACTCCCCAAAATCGAGGTCCCATTTCAGTGAGTAGCTGTGGATATTCTGGGTCCTTTCCCAAAAAAGACACCCAGAGGAAAGCAGTACATACTGACTTTTGTGAATTTTGCCACCCGATGGCCAGAATCAGTAGCTCTAAGCAACACCAGGGCTAAAAGTGTGTGCCAGGCATTAACAGACATTTTTGCCAGGGTAGGTTGGCCCTCCGAAATCCGTACAGATTCAGGAACTAATTTCCTGGCAGGGACCATGAAAAGCCAGTAGGAAGCTCATGGGGTGAACCACTTGGTTGCCACCCCTTACCACCATCAAACAAATGGCCTGGTGGAGAAGTTTAATGGAACTTTGGGGGCCATGATATGTAAATTCATAAATAAGCACTCGAATCATTGGGACCTAGTGTTGCAGCAGTTGCTCTTTGCCTACAGGGCTGTACCACATCCCAGTTAGGGTTTTCACCATTTGAACTTGTGTATGGCCACGAGGTTAAGGGGCCATTACAGTTGGTGAAGCAGCAATGGGAGGGGTTTACGCCTTCTCCAGGAACTAACATTCTAGACTTTGTAAGCAACCTACAAGAGAAAACAAGCTAGAGAAAACTTAAAAGATGCTCAGGAAGACCAAAAAGCCTGATATGATAAACATGCCAGAGAACGGTCCTTCAAAGTAGGGGACCAAGTCATGGTCTTGAAGGCGCTCCAAGCCCATAAGATGGAAGCGTCGTGGGAAGGGCCATTCATGGTCCAAGAGCGCCTGGGAGCTGCTAATCATCTCATAGCATCCCCCACTTCAAACCTAAAGCCTAAGGTATACCATGTTAATTCTCTAAAGCCCTTTTATTCCAGAGAATTAAGGAGATGATGCTGAGTGGATGAAGGAAAAAGTGACAGTGGCGTGGAAGAGGTGAACCTCTCCATGACCTTTGGACATATGCAGCGACAGCAGATCAAGGAGCTGTGCACTAGCTTCGCGCCGATGTTCTCATCCACCCCCGGACAGACCGAATGGGCATACCACTCCATTGACACAGGTAATGCTCACCCAATTAGAGACCAACCTTACCCGGTGTCTCCTCAAGCCAAAACTGCTATAGAACGGGAGATCCAGGACATGCTACAGATGGGTGTAATCCGCCCCTCTAACAGTGCATGGGCATCTCCAATGGTTCTAGTTCCCAAACCAGATGGGGAGATACACTTTTGTGTGGACTACCGTGAGCTAAATGCTGTAACTCGCCCAGACAACTATCCAGTGCCATGCACAGATGAACTATTGGACAAACTGGGACGTGCCCAGGTCATCTCTACCTTAGACTTAACCAAGGGGTAGTGGCCAGTACTGCTAGATGAACCCGCCAAGGAAAGGTCAGCCTTCCTCACCCATGCGGGGCTTTATGAATTTAATGTGCTCCCTTTCAGGCTGCGAAATGCATCCGCCAACTTCCAGAAACTTGTAGATGGTCTCCTAGCGGGATTGGGAGAATCTGCAGTTGCCTACCTCGATGATGTGGCCATTTTTTCTGATTCATTGGCAGAACACCTGGAGCATCTGCAAAAAGTCTTCGAGTGCATAAGGGAGGCAGGACTAACTGTTAAGACTAAAAAGTGTCAAATAGGCCTAACCAGAGTGACTTACCTTGGACACCAGGTGGGTCAAGGAACTATCAACGCCCTACAGGCCAAAGTGAATGCTACCCAAAAGTGGCCTGTCCCAAAGTCAAAGAAACAGGTCCAATCCTTCTTAGGCTTGGCCGGATATTACAGGCGATTTGTACCACACTACAGCCAAATCGCTGCCCCGCTGACAGACCTGACCTAATAGACACAGCCAAATGCAGTTCAGTGGACTGATGAGTGTCAGAAGGCCTTTAACCAGCTTAAAGCAACACTCATGTCTGACCCTGTGCTAAGGGCCCTAGAGTTTGACAAACCGTTCCTAGTAACCACAGATGCGTCCGAGTGTGGTGTGGGAGCAGTTTTAATGCAGGAAGGACCGGATCAAGAATTCCATCCTGTCGTGTTTCTCAGCAAAAAACTGTCTGAGAGGGAAAGCCACTGGTCAATCAGCGAAAGGGAATGCTATGCCATTGTGTACGCTCTGGAAAAGCTACACCCATACGTTTGGGGACGGCGTTTCCACCTGCAAACCGACCATGCTGCGCTGAAGTGGCTTCATACTGTCAAGGACAATAACAAAAAACTTCTTCAATGGAGTTTAGCTCGCCAAGATTTTGATTTTGAAATACAGCACATTTCAGGAGCTTCTAACAAAGTAGCTGATGCACTCCCCAGTGAAAGTTTCCCAGAATCAACTAGTTAAAAACATATTTGAAATGTGGAAAATATTGTTAGGTTTTCTATAATCAGTAGTATATCTAGAGGTGTATGTGTCTTATTAATTCTGTTTTCTCCTAGAGCTCCAGGAAGAAATCACAGCCAGCGTGGAGCAGGCTGTCCAGCACCATCTGTGTTTTGGGGTGTGTGTCATAAATATACAGCTAAGGGTAGCATAAAATTATAAGAGCATAAGAACATAAGAACGGCCATACTGGGTCAGACCAAAGGTCCATCCAGCCCAGTATCTTCTCCACCGACAGTGGCCAATGCCAGGTGCCCCAGAGGGAGTGAACCTAACAGGCAATGATCAAGTGATCTCTCTCCTGCCATCCATCTCCACCCTCTGACAAACAGAGGCTAGGGACACCATTCCTTACCCATCCTGGCTAATAGCCATTAATGGACTTAACCTCCATGAATTTATCCAGTTCTCTTTTAAATGCTGTTATAGTCCTAGCC
>NW_020714358.1:0-5691 GCF_002925995.2 Terrapene triunguis | reverse complement strand
ATATCAGTAGAGCATTTTGAAAGTGGATTAAAAACTAGCTAACTGACAGGTCTCAGAAAGCCTGGGGTTGAATGGGAGTGTTTCTAGCAGGGTAGTGCGGGGATCAGTTCTAGGCCCGATGTTATTGAATATTTTCATCTATGATCTGGAAGGAAATAGAAAATCACTGCAGAAAAAATTTGTGGATGACGCAAAGATTGGCAGAGCGGTTACAATGAGGTGGCCAGGGCAGGCAATACTGATTGATCTGGAGCATTTGGTGAGCTGGGGCTATACAAACAAACTGTTTTAATACAGTCACATGAAAAGTGATTCCCTCGGAACAGGCAATGCAGTCCCGACCCACAGACTAGGGCACTGTATTATGGAACGCATGCACCCTGAAAAGGGTTTAGGGGTCATTGTGGACACCCAACTCATTGTTAACTCCCAGTGCCATGCTGTGGCCAAAAGGGCTGATGTGATCCTTGGATGCATAAACAGAGGAGTGGTGAGTTGGAGCAGGGGAAGGATTTTATCTCTGCACATGGCATTGGTGAAACCAACTGCGTCCAGTTCCGGGGTCCACATTTCAAAAAGGCTGTTGAAAAATCGAAAAGGGGGCAGAAAAGAGCCACTAAAATGATTGGAGGCTGGAGAAAATAGCGGACACTGAGAGACTTAAAGGGCATTATATATTTAATTTATCAAAAGACGATCAAGCGGAGACTTTCATGGAGTGAAAACCATTGGTAAAGCGGAGAAAGGCAGAGCAAGACCCAATGGCTGGAAGCTGAAGCCAGACAAATTCCAGCTGGAAATAAGGGCCAAATATTTAGCACTGAGGATGATTAACCTTTGGAACAAACTGCGAAGGGAAGTGGTGGATGCTTTTCTGGAAGATCTGCTTGAGGGCTTGTCTACACTCAGAACACGACACGAGCACTGCCATAGCGCTTCAGTGTAGACACGACTTACACCGAGGTCAGGGGTTCTCCCATCCGTGTAGGTAGCTCACCTCCCCAAGAGGTGGTAACTTGGTCGATAGAAGAATTCTTCCATCGACCTCATGCTGTCTACACGGGGGTTAGGTTGATACAGCGACGTCTCTCAGGGGTGTGGATGTTTTGCTATTGCACAGGAAGAAAATGCAGTTGTGGGTTGCATTAACAAAGGCAGAGCATGCAAGTCTCCGGAGGTGATAGTATTCCCCTACTCAGTGCTGGTTAGGCCTCAGCTGGAGCATTGTGTCCAATTTGGGTCACCAGTGTATAGGAAGGATGTAGAGGAACTGGAAAGGATTGAGCCGGGACATGACAATGATCTTCAGCTACATGAAAAGCTGCCATAAAACAGATGGAGAAAAGCTGATCTGTCTCACCAGAGCAGGTTAAGGCTTTCTGACACCTTCAATTTGGAGACCTGATTTTCAGTTGCTTATAAATTTGCCAAATTTTAAGCGTTTGGACTGAAATTTCCCACGCTGGGTGTCTGCTTCTGGCTGAATTGTTTTTTGAAAGTTTCAGTCATAATAGTTCAGCTGACTTCTCGAATGAAACTAGGAGAGAAGATGTCTTGCCCATGTTGAGAAATTCTTAGAATTATTCCAGTGAGGAGCCCTAGCACCTCCATGTTTTCCAGTAGATAAAAGTGAGGTAACAGCCCCCCATTAACAACCAGAGCCATGAAATGCAAGAGGAGGGGGTGACAGAGTCTGTGCATTAACACACAGCTGGCTCCTGAGGTCTTTAATCAGTTTTTACTGCAAGGGAGTTTTGCCCCAGTGGGGCCTGAGCAAACTACGGGCCATGGCCTCAGAATTTGGCCTTGTATTGTCCATTTACTGACACCTTTCATCCTGAAGGATCCACTGTGCCACTGAAATGCAGCCACCTCAGGGCTAGAGGCCATCAGCCGGGGTGGGAGGGAGTGCACAGAAAAGAGTGACATTTTGCCCAGTGCTACTCTGAAAAGCAGAGACAAAATTTCTCGATACTTTAAATGACTGCTTCTTGGAGCAGCTGGTACGGGAACCCACCAGGGGAGAGGCAACTCTCGATTTAGTCCTGAGTGGAGCGCAGGAGCTGGTCCAAGAGCTAACTATAACAGGACCGCTTGGAAATAGTGACCATAATACAATAACATTCAACATCCCTGTGGTGGGAAGAACATCTCATCAGCCCAACACTGTGGCATTTAATTTCATAAAGGGGAACTATGCAAAAATGAGGGGGTTAATTAAACAGAAATTAAAAGGTACAGTGACTAAAGTGAAATCCCTGCAAACTGCATGGACGCTTTTTAAAGACACCATAATAGAGGCCCAACTTAAATGTATACCCCAAATTAAGAAACACAGTAAAAGAACTAAAAAAGAGCCACCGTGGCTTAACAACCATGTAAAAGAAGCAATGAGAGATAAAAAGGCATCTTTTAAAAAGTGGAAGTCAAATCCTAGTGAGGTAAATAGAAAGGAGCATAAACACTGCCAAATTAAGTGTAAAAATGTAATAAGAAAAGCCAAAAAGGAGTTTGAAGAATGGCTAGCCAAAAACTCAAAAGGTAATAACAAATGTTTTTTAAGTACATCAGAAGCAGGAAGCCTGCTAAACAGCAAAAGGAGAGCTTAATGATGATGAAGTCATTGCGGACAAACTAAATGGATTCTTTGCTTCAGTCTTCACGGCTGAGGATGTTAGGGAGATTCCCAAACCTGAGCCGTCCTTTGTAGGTGACAAATCTGAGGAACTGTCACAGATTGAAGTGTCACTAGAGGAGGTTTTGGAATTAATTGATAAACTTAACATTAACAAGTCACCGGGACCAGATGGCATTCACCCAAGAGTTCTGAAAGAACTCAAATGTGAAGTTGCGGAACTATTTACTAAGGATTGTAACCTGTCCTTTAAATCGGCTTCTGTACCCAATGACTGGAAGATAGCTAGTGTAACCCTAATATTTAAAAAGGGCTCTAGAGGTGATCCCGGCAATTACAGACCGGTAAGTCTAACATCAGTACCGGGCAAATTAGTTGAAAAAATAGTAAAGAATAAAATTGTCAAACACATAGAAGAACATAAATTGTTGGGCAAAAGTCAACATGGTTTCTGTAAAGGGAAATCGTGTCTTACTAATCTATTAGAGTTCTTTGAAGGGGTCAACAAACATGTGGACAAGGGGGATCCAGTGGACATAATGTACTTAGATTTCCAGAAAGCCTTTGACAAGGTCCCTCACCAAAGGCTCTTACGTAAATTAAGTTGTCATGGGATAAAAGGGAAGGTCCTTTCATGGATTGAGAACTGGTTAGAAGACAGGGAACAAAGGATAGAAATAAATGATAAATTCTCAGAATGGAGAGGGGTAACTAGTGGTGTTCCCCAAGGGTCAGTCCAAGGACCAATCCTATTCCACTTATTCATAAATGATCTGGAGAAAGGGGTAAAAAGTGAGGTGGCAAAGTTTGCAGACGATACTAAACTGCTCAAGATAGTTAAGACCAAAGCAGACTGTGAAGAACTTCAAAAAGATCTCACAAAACTAAGTGATTGGGCAACAAAATGGCAAATGAAATTTAATGTGGATAAATGTAAAGTAATGCACATTGGAAAAAATAACCCCAACTATACATACAATATGATGGGGGCTAATTTAGCTACAACGAATCAGGAAAAAGATGTTGGAGTCATCATGGATAGTTCTCTGAAGATGTCCACGCAGTGTGCAGAGGCGGTCAAAAAAGCAAACAGGATGTTAGGAATCATTAAAAAGGGGATAGAGAATAAGACAGAGAAAATCTTTTTGCCCTTATATAAATCCATGGTACGCCCACATCTTGAATACTGCGTACAGATGTGGTCTCCTCATCTCAAAAAGATATACTGGCATTAAGAAAGGTTCAGAGAAGGGCAACTAAAATGATTAGGGGTTTGGAACGGGTCCCATATGAGGAGAGATTCAAGAGGCTAGGACTTTTCAGCTTGGAAAAGAGGAGACTAAGGGGGGATATGATAGAGGTATATAAAATCATGAGTGATGTGGAGAAAGTGGATAAGGAAAAGTTATTTACTTATTCCCATAATACGAGAACTAGGGGTCACCAAATGAAATTAATGGGCAGCAGGTATAAAATGAATAAAAGGAAGTTCTTCACACAGCGCTCAGTCAACTTGTGGAACTCCTTGCCTGAGGAGGTTGTGAAGGCTAGGACTATAACAGCATTTAAAAGAGAACAGGATAAATTCATGGTGGTTAAGTCCATTAATGGCTATGAGCCAGGATGGATAAGGAATGGTGACCCTGGCCTCTGTTTGTCAGAGGGTGGAGATGGATGGCAGGAAAGAGATCACTTGATCATTGCCTGTTAGGTTCACTGCCTCTGGGGCACCTGGCATTGGCCACTGTCAATAGACAGGATACTGGGCTAGATGGACCTTTGGTCTGACCCGGTACGGCCGTTCTTATGTTCTTATGTTATGTTCTTACCTGTGGCAATGGCCCTGAGATGTTTACTGTCTGTGCAGATTGGAAAGGACCCCAGACCTATTCTCTGTCTCATCACGCTCACATTGCACTGGTTTGTCAAGCAGGTGAGCTCCTCAGCAAGATATGGGTACCTGTGAATCCTGAGACGGAACCGTCTTCCCTGGGAATCCCTCTCAGGTAGCCGTGTCCCACACCTCTCTCACCCCAGCATCTGCAGCAGCATCCCATGCCGAGAGCCGATCCAGGGATGTGCAACTTTTATAGTATAGCTCAGTGCAATCCCAGTGGGGATTGCTCAGCCTCTAAGGGAGAAACAGTATTTGAATGTAAACAGGCTGGAGACAGGCCTGTCTGCACTTCTGTGCTATTTATCCAATTTAGGAGTAAACAGTAATTAAAGAACCTTCCCAAAGGGAGATGAGAACTCCTGGGCTCTGTGCTGAGTCAGAGAGGAATTGGCTGCTCTGTGCATTTGTGTTCATTTAAAAATTGTAGTCGATTAGGAAGAAAACTAGGGATAATGTCTAAATCTCCATAGGGACTGAAACCCTGTAAATGCCCAGGATGGCTAGGTGGATAGTAGACAGACAGATCTGTAGATAGATGACTTAGGACAGATACAAACACTTTCTGCAGCCATCCTGGACTGTCGCTAAGGGATCAGAGATCAGTAATTCTCATCAGTAACGATCATCATACTGTGCAGCACTTTTCATTCAAAAGACCTAGCAAAGGAAAGTCACCATGAACATATCCCCATTATACAGTTAGGAAAGTGAGGCACAAGGAGATTTGATTTGGCCAAGGTGTCACAGAGATTGAGTGTCAGGATGACAGACAGAACCCGGTGTGAACTCCGGGACCCCACTTTCGCTCCCACTCAGAAACCTGCCAACGCATCACAGTCACTGGGGTCACTTCAGGGGAACAGACTCAGTAAAACCAACACCAACAGAACGTTCCTGTGGATAGAGTGCAACCCGGGCCTGTCCTGGGGACAGAGGCCTCGCCCCATACCAAAGCTGCGTTGGAAGAAGGGGGCCTGTAGTGAGGCAGTGTGGCTCCCCGCCACCCCAGAGAGGGATGAGCCCATCCGGAGGCCAGGGTGGGCGGAGCTAGGGAGCTCTAAGCCTGCCCCTCAGAGGGTCAGGCGGCGACCCGGAAGTATAAAGGCTCACCCTCAGAGCTCTCTGGAGGGCCAGACGCCGGGGAGGCCAGATGCCTCTG
>NW_020714357.1:0-5691 GCF_002925995.2 Terrapene triunguis | reverse complement strand
ATATCAGTAGAGCATTTTGAAAGTGGATTAAAAACTAGCTAACTGACGGGTCTCAGAAAGCCTGGGGTTGAATGGGAGTGTTTCTAGCAGGGTAGTGCGGGGATCAGTTCTAGGCCCGATGTTATTGAATATTTTCATCAATGATCAGGAAGGAAATAGAAAATCACTGCAGAAAAAATTTGTGGATGACGCAAAGATTGGCAGAGTGGTTACAATGAGGAGGCCAGGGCAGGCAATACTGATTGATCTGGAGCATTTGGTGAGCTGGGGCTATACAAACAAACTGTTTTAATACAGTCACATGAAAAGTGATTCCCTCGGAACAGGCAATGCAGGCCCCACCCACAGACTAGGGCACTGTATTATGGAATGCATGCACCCTGAAAAGGGTTTAGGGGTCATTGTAGACATCCAACTCATTGTTAACTCCCAGTGCCATGCTGTGGCCAAAAGGGCTGATGTGATCCTTGGATGCATAAACAGGGGAGTGGTGAGTTGGAGCAGGGGAAGGATTTTATCTCTGCACATGGCATTGGTGAAACCAACTGCGTCCAGTTCCGGGGTCCACATTTCAAAAAGGCTGTTGAAAAATTAAAAAGGGTGCAGAAAAGAGCCACTAAAATGATTGGAGGCTGGAGAAAATAGCGGACACTGAGAGACTTAAAGGGCATCGTATATTTAACTTATCAAAAGACGATCAAACGGAGACTTTCATGGAGTGAAAACCATTGGTAAAGTGGAGAAAGGCAGAGCAAGACCCAATGGCTGGAAGCTGAAGCCAGACAAATTCCAGCTGGAAATAAGGGCCAAATACTTAGCACTGAGGGTGATTAATCTTTGGAACAAACTGCGAAGGGAAGTGGTGGATGCTTTTCTGGAAGATCTGCTTGAGGGCTTGTCTACACTCAGAACACGACACGAGCACTGCCATAGCGCTTCAGTGTAGACACGACTTACACCGAGGTCAGGGGTTCTCCCATCCGTGTAGGTAGCTCACCTCCCCAAGAGGTGGTAACTTGGTCGATAGAAGAATTCTTCCATCGACCTCATGCTGTCTACACGGGGGTTAGGTTGATACAGCGACGTCTCTCAGGGGTGTGGATGTTTTGCTATTGCACAGGAAGAAAATGCAGTTGTGGGTTGCATTAACAAAGGCAGAGCATGCAAGTCTCCGGAGGTGATAGTATTCCCCTACTCAGTGCTGGTTAGGCCTCAGCTGGAGCATTGTGTCCAATTTGGGTCACCAGTGTATAGGAAGGATGTAGAGGAACTGGAAAGGATTGAGCCGGGACATGACAATGATCTTCAGCTACATGAAAAGCTGCCATAAAACAGATGGAGAAAAGCTGATCTGTCTCACCAGAGCAGGTTAAGGCTTTCTGACACCTTCAATTTGGAGACCTGATTTTCAGTTGCTTATAAATTTGCCAAATTTTAAGCGTTTGGACTGAAATTTCCCACGCTGGGTGTCTGCTTCTGGCTGAATTGTTTTTTGAAAGTTTCAGTCATAATAGTTCAGCTGACTTCTCGAATGAAACTAGGAGAGAAGATGTCTTGCCCATGTTGAGAAATTCTTAGAATTATTCCAGTGAGGAGCCCTAGCACCTCCATGTTTTCCAGTAGATAAAAGTGAGGTAACAGCCCCCCATTAACAACCAGAGCCATGAAATGCAAGAGGAGGGGGTGACAGAGTCTGTGCATTAACACACAGCTGGCTCCTGAGGTCTTTAATCAGTTTTTACTGCAAGGGAGTTTTGCCCCAGTGGGGCCTGAGCAAACTACGGGCCATGGCCTCAGAATTTGGCCTTGTATTGTCCATTTACTGACACCTTTCATCCTGAAGGATCCCCTGTGCCACTGAAATGCAGCCACCTCAGGGCTAGAGGCCATCAGCCGGGGTGGGAGGGAGTGCACAGAAAAGAGTGACATTTTGCCCAGTGCTACTCTGAAATGCAGAGACAAAATTTCTCGATACTTTAAATGACTGCTTCTTGGAGCAGCTGGTACGGGAACCCACCAGGGGAGAGGCAACTCTCGATTTAGTCCTGAGTGGAGCGCAGGAGCTGGTCCAAGAGCTAACTATAACAGGACCGCTTGGAAATAGTGACCATAATACAATAACATTCAACATCCCTGTGGTGGGAAGAACATCTCATCAGCCCAACACTGTGGCATTTAATTTCATAAAGGGGAACTATGCAAAAATGAGGGGGTTAATTAAACAGAAATTAAAAGGTACAGTGACTAAAGTGAAATCCCTGCAAACTGCATGGACGCTTTTTAAAGACACCATAATAGAGGCCCAACTTAAATGTATACCCCAAATTAAGAAACACAGTAAAAGAACTAAAAAAGAGCCACCGTGGCTTAACAACCATGTAAAAGAAGCAATGAGAGATAAAAAGGCATCTTTTAAAAAGTGGAAGTCAAATCCTAGTGAGGTAAATAGAAAGGAGCATAAACACTGCCAAATTAAGTGTAAAAATGTAATAAGAAAAGCCAAAAAGGAGTTTGAAGAATGGCTAGCCAAAAACTCAAAAGGTAATAACAAATGTTTTTTAAGTACATCAGAAGCAGGAAGCCTGCTAAACAGCAAAAGGAGAGCTTAATGATGATGAAGTCATTGCGGACAAACTAAATGGATTCTTTGCTTCAGTCTTCACGGCTGAGGATGTTAGGGAGATTCCCAAACCTGAGCCGTCCTTTGTAGGTGACAAATCTGAGGAACTGTCACAGATTGAAGTGTCACTAGAGGAGGTTTTGGAATTAATTGATAAACTTAACATTAACAAGTCACCGGGACCAGATGGCATTCACCCAAGAGTTCTGAAAGAACTCAAATGTGAAGTTGCGGAACTATTTACTAAGGATTGTAACCTGTCCTTTAAATCGGCTTCTGTACCCAATGACTGGAAGATAGCTAGTGTAACCCTAATATTTAAAAAGGGCTCTAGAGGTGATCCCGGCAATTACAGACCGGTAAGTCTAACATCAGTACCGGGCAAATTAGTTGAAAAAATAGTAAAGAATAAAATTGTCAAACACATAGAAGAACATAAATTGTTGGGCAAAAGTCAACATGGTTTCTGTAAAGGGAAATCGTGTCTTACTAATCTATTAGAGTTCTTTGAAGGGGTCAACAAACATGTGGACAAGGGGGATCCAGTGGACATAATGTACTTAGATTTCCAGAAAGCCTTTGACAAGGTCCCTCACCAAAGGCTCTTACGTAAATTAAGTTGTCATGGGATAAAAGGGAAGGTCCTTTCATGGATTGAGAACTGGTTAAAAGACAGGGAACAAAGGGTAGAAATAAATGGTAAATTCTCAGAATGGAGAGGGGTAACTAGTGGTGTTCCCCAAGGGTCAGTCCTAGGACCAATCCTATTCAACTTATTCATAAATGATCTGGAGAAAGGGGTAAAAAGTGAGGTGGCAAAGTTTGCAGATGATACTAAACTGCTCAAGATAGTTAAGACCAAAGCAGACTGTGAAGAACTTCAAAAAGATCTCACAAAACTAAGTGATTGGGCAACAAAATGGCAAATGAAATTTAATGTGGATAAATGTAAAGTAATGCACATTGGAAAAAATAACCCCAACTATACATACAATATGATGGGGGCTAATTTAGCTACAACGAATCAGGAAAAAGATGTTGGAGTCATCATGGATAGTTCTCTGAAGATGTCCACGCAGTGTGCAGAGGCGGTCAAAAAAGCAAACAGGATGTTAGGAATCATTAAAAAGGGGATAGAGAATAAGACAGAGAAAATCTTTTTGCCCTTATATAAATCCATGGTACGCCCACATCTTGAATACTGCGTACAGATGTGGTCTCCTCATCTCAAAAAGATATACTGGCATTAAGAAAGGTTCAGAGAAGGGCAACTAAAATGATTAGGGGTTTGGAACGGGTCCCATATGAGGAGAGATTCAAGAGGCTAGGACTTTTCAGCTTGGAAAAGAGGAGACTAAGGGGGGATATGATAGAGGTATATAAAATCATGAGTGATGTGGAGAAAGTGGATAAGGAAAAGTTATTTACTTATTCCCATAATACGAGAACTAGGGGTCACCAAATGAAATTAATGGGCAGCAGGTATAAAATGAATAAAAGGAAGTTCTTCACACAGCGCTCAGTCAACTTGTGGAACTCCTTGCCTGAGGAGGTTGTGAAGGCTAGGACTATAACAGCATTTAAAAGAGAACAGGATAAATTCATGGTGGTTAAGTCCATTAATGGCTATGAGCCAGGATGGATAAGGAATGGTGACCCTGGCCTCTGTTTGTCAGAGGGTGGAGATGGATGGCAGGAAAGAGATCACTTGATCATTGCCTGTTAGGTTCACTGCCTCTGGGGCACCTGGCATTGGCCACTGTCAATAGACAGGATACTGGGCTAGATGGACCTTTGGTCTGACCCGGTACGGCCGTTCTTATGTTCTTATGTTATGTTCTTACCTGTGGCAATGGCCCTGAGATGTTTACTGTCTGTGCAGATTGGAAAGGACCCCAGACCTATTCTCTGTCTCATCACGCTCACATTGCACTGGTTTGTCAAGCAGGTGAGCTCCTCAGCAAGATATGGGTACCTGTGAATCCTGAGACGGAACCGTCTTCCCTGGGAATCCCTCTCAGGTAGCCGTGTCCCACACCTCTCTCACCCCAGCATCTGCAGCAGCATCCCATGCCGAGAGCCGATCCAGGGATGTGCAACTTTTATAGTATAGCTCAGTGCAATCCCAGTGGGGATTGCTCAGCCTCTAAGGGAGAAACAGTATTTGAATGTAAACAGGCTGGAGACAGGCCTGTCTGCACTTCTGTGCTATTTATCCAATTTAGGAGTAAACAGTAATTAAAGAACCTTCCCAAAGGGAGATGAGAACTCCTGGGCTCTGTGCTGAGTCAGAGAGGAATTGGCTGCTCTGTGCATTTGTGTTCATTTAAAAATTGTAGTCGATTAGGAAGAAAACTAGGGATAATGTCTAAATCTCCATAGGGACTGAAACCCTGTAAATGCCCAGGATGGCTAGGTGGATAGTAGACAGACAGATCTGTAGATAGATGACTTAGGACAGATACAAACACTTTCTGCAGCCATCCTGGACTGTCGCTAAGGGATCAGAGATCAGTAATTCTCATCAGTAACGATCATCATACTGTGCAGCACTTTTCATTCAAAAGACCTAGCAAAGGAAAGTCACCATGAACATATCCCCATTATACAGTTAGGAAAGTGAGGCACAAGGAGATTTGATTTGGCCAAGGTGTCACAGAGATTGAGTGTCAGGATGACAGACAGAACCCGGTGTGAACTCCGGGACCCCACTTTCGCTCCCACTCAGAAACCTGCCAACGCATCACAGTCACTGGGGTCACTTCAGGGGAACAGACTCAGTAAAACCAACACCAACAGAACGTTCCTGTGGATAGAGTGCAACCCGGGCTTGTCCTGGGGACAGAGGCCTCGCCCCATACCAAAGCTGCGTTGGAAGAAGGGGGCCTGTAGTGAGGCAGTGTGGCTCCCCGCCACCCCAGAGAGGGATGAGCCCATCCGGAGGCCAGGGTGGGCGGAGCTAGGGAGCTCTAAGCCTGCCCCTCAGAGGGTCAGGCGGCGACCCGGAAGTATAAAGGCTCACCCTCAGAGCTCTCTGGAGGGCCAGACGCCGGGGAGGCCAGATGCCTCTG
>NW_020714356.1:0-1193 GCF_002925995.2 Terrapene triunguis | reverse complement strand
TCTTCTGGCTTGGTATTGTCTTGGGAATCTACTTTTTGCCTTGGGAGTGGCAGAATGTAGACATGGGATTGGTTTTAGGGTTCCTGAGCGACCCCCGGTGGAACCACGGATAGGTCTCAGGTTTCCACGCTCGGGCCTTGATCCAAAGCCCAATGAAATCAGTGGGAGTATTTCCTACGTCCCGCTGTACCAGGAAGAGGATTACTTGCTAGCAAAGGTTCCCAGGAGCAGGTGCTCCTCTCTATTGCTGCTATCGTAGATGTGACAAACCTGTGCTCTCTAACCTGCTCTCTGCAATAGCAGCTCAGCCATTTTCAAACACCAGTAGAGAGGAGATGAGACAGAACCATGTTTCTGTCAGCTGGGTGAGGTAGATCCAAAGTGTGCAGGTCTGCCTCTTACAGGTTCTACCCCACTGCAGCTGAAACCGTATTAGTGAGAATAGTTCTCTCATTGATTCCCTGGCATGGATGAATGGAGACTTTTTTTAAGAACCGTCCTCTCCAGGTTATTAGAGAGACAAGGTGGGTGAGGTAATATCTTTTATTGGACCAACTTCTGTTGGTGAGAGAGACCAGCTTACACAGAGCTCTTCTTCAAGTCTGGGAAAGGAACTCCGGGCATCCCAGCTAACTAGAAGATGGAACAGATTGTTTCGCACACGTAGTTAGCACATATTCTAAAGGACCAGTCAAGGTAGAGTGCATGTGTATAGATGCTAACTACTTACGCTAAACAATGCGTTACCCCTTGTAGTTAGCTGTGTCACTGGGAGTATCATTCCCAGACTTGAAGAAGAGCTCTGTGTGGCTTGAAACCTTGTCCGTCTCACCAACAGAAGTTGGACCAGTAAAACATATTACCTCACCCACCTTGTCTCCCTAATATCCTGGGACCAACACGGCCACAACTGCACTGCATACAACAATGGAAGCTGTCCAAGTTAAGGTACAGATCTCTCCTACAGAGCTATGGCTGCACTTGGATTTTCGGACCCTTAATTCCTGACTGCAGCTTCTCTAGTTAAGGCTGCAGTGTAGAAAAGGTTAGAAAATAAGAGTGGTCAAAACACTCAAGGCCACTTGTCTACACTACAGTCTCCACTGCTCGAGCTGCGCATGGTGGGAGTTATGGATTCAAAAACTGCTAGTGTAGACAAGGCCTAGGTGGTCTCCAGCATAGTTTAATGGTGC
>NW_020714355.1:0-1167 GCF_002925995.2 Terrapene triunguis | reverse complement strand
TCTTCTGGCTTGGTATTGTCTTGGGAATCTACTTTTTGCCTTGGGAGCGGCAGAATGTAGACATGGGATTGGTTTTAGGGTTCCTGAGCGACCCCCGGTGGAACCACTGATAGGTCTCAGGTTTCCACGCTCGGGCCTTGATCCAAAGCCCAATGAAATCAGTGGGAGTATTTCCTACATCCCGCTGTACCAGGAAGAGGATTACTTGCTAGCAAAGGTTCCCAGGAACAGGTGCTCCTCTCCATTGCTGCTATCGTAGATGTGACAAACCTGTGCTCTCTAACTTGCTCTCTGCAATAGCAGCTCAGCCATTTTCAAACACCAGTAGAAAGGAGATG
This sequence comes from Terrapene triunguis, assembly GCF_002925995.2. NCBI lineage: Eukaryota > Metazoa > Chordata > Testudines > Emydidae > Terrapene > Terrapene triunguis. The sequence goes on along the minus strand of NW_020714355.1, from coordinate 829 downwards.
AGACAGAACCATGTTTCTGTCAGCTGGGTGAGGTAGATCCAAAGTGTGCAGGTCTGCCTCTTACAGGTTCTACCCCACTGCAGCTGAAACCGTATTAGTGAGAATAGTTCTATCATTGATTCCCTGGCACGGATGAATGGAGACTTTTTTTAAGAACCGTCCTCTCCAGGTTATTAGAGAGACAAAGTGGGTGAGGTAATATCTTTTATTGGACCAACTTCTGTTGGTGAGAGAGACCAGCTTACACAGAGCTCTTCTTCAAGTCTGGGAAAGGAACTCCGGGCATCCCAGCTAACTAGAAGATGGAACAGATTGTTTCGCACACATAGTTAGCACATATTCTAAAGGACCAGTCAAGGTAGAGTGCATCTGTATAGATGCTAACTACTTACGCTAAACAATGTGTTACCCCTTGCATTTAGCTGTGGCACTGGGAGTATCATTCCCAGACTTGAAGAAGAGCTCTGTGTGGCTTGAAACCTTGTCTGTCTCACCAACAGAAGTTGGGCCAGTAAAACATATTACCTCACCCACCTTGTCTCCCTAATATCCTGGGACCAACACGGCCACAACTGCACTGCATACAACAATGGAAGCTGTCCAAGTTAAGGTACAGATCTCTCCTACAGAGCTATGGCTGCACTTGGATTTTCGGACCCTTAATTCCTGACTGCAGCTTCTCCAGTTAAGGCTGCAGTGTAGAAAAGGTTAGAAAATAAGAGTGGTCAAAACACTCAAGGCCACTTGTCTACACTACAGTCTCCACTGGTCGAGCTGCGCATGGTGGGAGTTATGGATTCAAAAACTCCTAGTGTAGACAAGGCCTAGG
>NW_020714354.1:0-2603 GCF_002925995.2 Terrapene triunguis | reverse complement strand
TCTTTTAGGTGCTCTGAGGATGAAACGTCACCATTCAGATTGTTGCTAAAACTGTTTTGACTTGATTCAGCACTGCTGAGAGAATGCTTCACAAGCAGGGTGGAGTGACTTAAATCAGCCAGTTAAATCACTGAGCGGAAAGCCTTCATTTAAATCACTGATTTGAATCAACTGTTCCATTTCGACTTCAGTTATTTGCTACAGAAAGATGCATTCTCATTGGCTGATATAACCGTGTTGATTTATAACTAAATAGAGCGTTTACATGGGCTTTGGAACATCTTTTTGCTACCTAGATGGTGCACTATAACCATATACATTTATTTAAATCATTATGTAGCTTAATATTTTCCGATTCCTATTGTGCATTGTTAGTATTTTAGAAACTGATATATGGAGTCATGAGTATTCATCATTTGAGAACTGAGCCAATCAGAGCTCAGGTAGGGAGAAGTTATAAAATAGGAGTATTAGTCCATGCAGCTGGGCTCAGGGGAGGCACCTGAGAGATACCTGACGGTGTCTGAGGCCAAGTCCCCAGGCCTGTGATGACTTTGCCAGTCTCTTGCACCTATAGCAAAGTCCTTGGGTCCCCCACAGGATCAAGTCCTTAATACAGGACGTAACCTATTGTGCCATATTTATAAAGCTTGACCACAAAAGTTAGATATTTGCCCCCTGATTCTTTTGCTATATAGAAAAGCAGCCTTTAGCTCCAAAATCTCGATAGAGGCTCATGGATTCAGCATATCTTAATTTAAATGTTAAGAGATTATAATACATTTAGGCCTTAACGTATTTTATATTACATTCAGCTCTCATTTTAAACAGATTTTTTTAAACAAAAGAAAAACTTGTTGTTTAAATAACATCAAACATCCAATTTAAATTTAAAAAAAAATTCCAAAAAATATTTTCCACCTGTTCAGAAAAGACCAGCAGTTATCTACCTATTACAGTGGCACCTTTCACCATGTTCGCTGAACATCAAAAAGAGTGCATGTGTGCCTCTGTCCATCCATCCAGAGGGGATAACATAGTGGGCAAATATTAGGTTGAAATTTCTCAACTCCCGCAAAACAAATGTTCAGATTTCAAAAGGGTAAACTCAGTCCATCATCCTGCCAAGGGATGGATTTAGGGGCAGGGTGCCAGGCTTGGGGGTTGCCTGGCCTGGGGTGCTGTTTTTGTTGTTAGTGACAAAAGGGAAAATAGAATGTTTGAAGTGAAATATTTCCGGTATTCCGTACATGGATTCATGTTTCACTAACTTCCTAGAATGTGTCTGTAAGCTTCGAGGAAATGAATTGGCCAGTCTTTAGATCTCTCTGATGCCATGCTTCAGTTCGTGGGGCAAGGTGAGAAAAACGACTTTTTGAACTAAAGGACTAGAGTTAACGTTCTAAGGCTGTCACCTGCTGTAGCACTATTTAATAATGATCCACCCAGTGTTGGTGAACAGTTCCATTTCTTGATGTTAGTACATTTCAGTTATTCTTAAAATTAAAAAGTTGCCATAAGCTTAGAGGAAACTAATAGTTTGATTTGCTTATATACGGCATGAATAAATACAGATTTACAGATCCTAGTGTGCAAACTTATCATCTTATATCACAGGGGTCAATCATGCATGCAAAGCATGCATCAAAGTCATGAAATGGGCTACAAATGCAATAAAAAATTAGGTATTCAAAAGTTTAACAAATGGAGGGAGAGGGCGCCGAAGACGTTCCTCGCCTAGGGTGCCATTTGGTCTAGGGCCAGCCCTGATTCTGCCAAGGTAGATAATTGAACTCCATACGGTTTACCATCCATGGATCTTTAGGATAAAGACCCTCAGGTAACTTAGTATAAACATTAAAGATCCCCAGTGCTTTCTGTCAGATTATGACTTTGGGCAGGTATCTTTTTGCCGTCACTTCTCCTACACCTGCTATTCCACAGCATGCCACTTGCCTGTTCCCTTTCCCCTCCCCGATGGCTCAATTGCAACAGGGAAGCCATTCCTATAGATCAGGGGCAGGCAAACATTTTGGCCTGAGGGTAGCATCGGGTTTTGGCAATTGTATGGAGGGTCAGTTAGGGGACAACACGGCTACAACTGCCACTGCATACAACAATGGAAGCTGTCCAAGTTAAGGTACAGATCTCTCCTGCAAAGCTATGGCTGCACTTGGACAGGGGCGGTGCAACCACTAGGCGAACTAGGCAGTCGCCTAGGGCGCGAAGTGGTTGGGAGCGCCAAAAAGCGGTGCCCTGGCTGGGCAGGGAGGAGCCGCCTTCCAGAGGACCGGAGAGCCAGAGCATCGGCTTGTGGGGGCGGTGAGCCCCAGCCATCGAGGAGCCAGCGCGGCGCAGGGGGGCAGCAGCCCTGCAAAGGCGGTGGCGCCGCTAGCGGGGAGCAACCGCACCCCCCGCCCCTCCTGCCCAGGCTGCGGCCTGGTCCCCCGGGGACTCCTGCAGGCTGCAGCGGATGCATGCGGGCACCAGCCCCCCTACACCCCCCAGATCCCCCTTCACCGTGCTCAGGCTCTGCGGCTCCCGGGCATGTGAGCCGCCGCTGTGGCACGGGGCCCTTAACCTGCTCCGGGAGGGCCAGCGGC
>NW_020714353.1:0-1264 GCF_002925995.2 Terrapene triunguis | reverse complement strand
GCGGGCTACGCTCCCCGCCTGCCCCTGCTGCTGTGGAGGCTGCCGCCACCCTGGGCTCGGGCCTCCCGGCTCCCCCAGAGTGGCGCCCAGTTCCTGATGCTCTCAGCCAGCAAGTGCAGGGCCCCAGCTGAGCACGGCATCTTGCATCTCCTCCGCGGCGGCACCCCCCGCCCGCATCCTCCCAGGCGGCCGCGGTGGCTGGGGAGCTTGAGAGGAGGAGCGGCCCCCGGGCAAGCGGGGGAGACTCCGAAGTGAAGAGGCTGCTGGCGGGGCCCGAGAGCTGGAGACTGACAGGTACGTGCTCCTGCCCCATCCTGGCACCGCCTGCACCCCAGCCGTGAGTGTTACCTGCCCCACCAGCCTCAGTGCCCAGCCCCATACTGTCAGCCACCCCAAGCTCACTGTGACACCAGCACCCCTTGGCAAAGGGCCCCCTGATCTTCACAAACAGCTGTCACCACAGGCCTGACAAACTCACTGCACCCCACACGTGTCTTACAGGGCACTTGCCCACAAAGAGGGACGTGGAAGGGATCTACACAAGGCTGGTAACTTGTCAAGAGTGAGAATCTTTGTGAGATATGTGCATAGGTAATACTGATGGAATAGTGTATTTACCTTAAAAGTCTGCTTTATAGACTTGGAGTAGAAATTAGTCACCAGGGGGATTTGTCACCCTGCCTAACCTGGCTGATGATGCAATGCAAGGCTCAGTTGTTTAGCTTTGCACAATAGTAAGACTTTGAATGGGACACCATCAGAAGCAATGGCAAACAATTGAAACACCTTAAAGGTAAAAAAACAACACTATAAAGCCCTTACACATTCTGACAGGCTGTTTATAATGCTAAGTTTACTAGTTTTCGGAGGTTGGGGGGGGGGGGAGAGGGGGCACAAGGTGGAAGTTTCGCCTAGAGTGCAAAATATCCTTGCACCGGCCCTACTCTTGGATTTTCGGACCCTTAATTCCTGACTGCAGCTTCTCCAGTTAAGGCTGCAGTGTAGAAAAGGTTAGAAAATAAGAGTGGTCAAAACACTCAAGGCCACTTGTCTACACTACAGTCTCCACTGGTCGAGCTGCGCATGGTGGGAGTTATAGATTCAAAAACTCCTAGTGTAGACAAGGCCTAGGTGGTCTCCAGCATTGTTTAATGGTGCAGCAGCATGTTAGAGAGAAAAATCCTCCTTCCTACTTCTCAGGGAAACTGTTTCACTGGCTGTGACTTGTAGGGCTGGGAAATCGGGGCCAAGTTTCCAGTGAATC
>NW_020714352.1:0-2452 GCF_002925995.2 Terrapene triunguis | reverse complement strand
TCTTTTAGGTGCTCTGAGGATGAAACGTCACCATTCAGATTGTTGCTGAAACTGTTTTGACTTGATTCAGCACTGCTGAGAGAATGCTTCACAAGCAGGGTGGAGTGACTTAAATCAGCCAGTTAAATCACTGAGCGGAAAGCCTTCATTTAAATCACTGATTTGAATCAACTGTTCCATTTCGACTTCAGTTATTTGCTACAGAAAGATGCATTCTCATTGGCTGATATAACCGTGTTGATTTATAACTAAATAGAGCGTTTACATGGGCTTTGGAACATCTTTTTGCTACCTAGAGGGTGCACTATAACCATATGCATTTATTTAAATCATTATGTAGCTTAATATTTTCCGATTCCTATTGTGCATGGTTAGTATTTTAGAAACTGATATATGGAGTCATGAGTATTCATCATTTGAGAACTGAGCCAATCAGAGCTCAGGTAGGGAGAAGTTATAAAATAGGAGTATTAGTCCATGCAGCTGGGCTCAGGGGAGGCACCTGAGAGATACCTGATGGTGTCTGAGGCCAAGTCCCCAGGCCGGTAATGACTTTGCCAGTCTCTTGCACCTATAGCAAAGTCCCTGGGTCCCCCACAGGATCAAGTCCTTAATACAGGACGTGACCTATTGTGCCATATTTATAAAGCTTGACCACAAAAGTTAGATATTTGCCCCCTGATTCTTTTGCTATATAGAAAAGCAGCCTTTAGCTCCAAAATCTCGATAGAGGCTCATGGATTCAGCATATTTTAATTTAAATGTTAAGAGATTATAATACATTTAGGCCTTAACGTATTTTATATTACATTCAGCTCTCATTTTAAACAGATTTTTTTAAACAAAAGAAAAACTTGTTGTTTAAATAACATCAAACATCCAATTTAAATTTAAAAAAAAATTCCAAAAAATATTTTCCACTTGTTCAGAAAAGACCAGCAGTTATCTACCTATTACAGTGGCACCTTTCACCATGTTCGCTGAACATCAAAAAGAGTGCATGTGTGCCTCTGTCCATCCATCCAGAGGGGATAACATAGTGGGCAAATATTAGGTTGAAATTTCTCAACTCCCGCAAAACAAATGTTCAGATTTCAAAAGGGTAAACTCAGTCCATCATCCTGTCAAGGGCTGGATTTAGGGGCAGGGTGCCAGGCTTGGGGGTTGCCTGGCCTGGGGTGCTGTTTTTGTTGTTAGTGACAAAAGGGAAAATAGAATGTTTGAAGTGAAATATTTCTGGTATTCCCTACGTGGATTCATGTTTCACTAACCTCCTAGAATGTGTCTGTAAGCTTCGAGGAAATGAATTGGCCAGTCTTTAGATCTCTCTGATGCCATGCTTCAGTTCGCGGGGCAAGGCGAGAAAAACGACTTTTTGAACTAAAGGACTAGGGTTAACGTTCTAAGGCTGTCACCGCTGTAGCACTATTTAATAATGATCCACCCAGTGTTGGTGAACAGTTTCATTTCTTGATGTTAGTACATTTCAGTTATTCTTAAAATTAAAAAGTTGCCATAAGCTTAGAGGAAACTAATAGTTTGATTTGCTTATATACGGCATGAATAAATACAGATTTACAGATCCTAGTGTGCAAACTTATCATCTTATATCACAGGGGTCAATCATGCATGCAAAGCATGCATCAAAGTCATGAAATGGGCTACAAATGCAATAAAAAATTAGGTATTCAAAAGTTTAACAAATGGAGGGAGAGGGCGCCGAAGACGCTCCTCGCCTAGGGTGCCATTTGGTCTAGGGCCAGCCCTGATTCTGCCAAGGTAGATAATTGAACTCCATACGGTTTACCATCCATGGATCTTTAGGATAAAGACCCTCAGGTAACTTAGTATGAACATTAAAGATCCCCAGTGCTTTCTGTCAGATTATGACTTTGGGCAGGTATCTTTTTGCCGTCACTTCTCCTACACCTGCTATTCCACAGCATGCCACTTGCCTGTTCCCTTTCCCCTCCCCGATGGCTCAATTGCAACAGGGAAGCCATTCCTATAGATCAGGGGCAGGCAAACGTTTTGGCCTGAGGGTAGCATCGGGTTTTGGCAATTGTATGGAGGGTCAGTTAGGGGACAACACGGCCACAACTGCCACTGCATACAACAATGGAAGCTGTCCAAGTTAAGGTACAGATCTCTCCTGCAAAGCTATGGCTGCACTTGGACAGGGCCGGTGCAACCACTAGGCGAACTAGGCAGTCGCCTAGGGCGCGAAGTGGTTGGGAGCGCCAAAAAGCGGTGCACTGGCTGGGCAGGGAGGAGCCGCCTTCCGGAGGACCAGAGAGCCAGAGCGTCGGCTTGCGGGGGCGGTGAGCCCCAGCCATCGAGGAGCCAGCGCAGCGCAGGGGGGCATCAGCCCTGCAAAGGTGGTGGCGCCGCTAGCGGGGAGCAACTGCACCCCCCGCCCCTCCTGGCCAGGCTGCGGCCTGGTCCCCCGGGG
>NW_020714351.1:0-1130 GCF_002925995.2 Terrapene triunguis | reverse complement strand
GCGGGCTACGCTCCCCGCCTGCCCCTGCTGCTGTGGAGGCTGCCGCCGCCCTGGGCTCGGGCCTCCCGGCTCCCCCAGAGCGGCGCCCGGTTCCTGATGCTCTCAGCCAACAAGTGCAGGGCCCCAGCTGAGCACGGCATCTTGCATCTCCTCCGCGGCGGCACCCCCCGCCCGCATCCTCCCAGGCGGCCGTGGTGGCCGGGGAGCTTGAGAGGAGGAGCGGCCCCCGGGCAAGCGGGGGAGACTCCGAAGTGAAGAGGCTGCTGGCGGGGCCCAAGAGCTGGAGACTGACAGGTACGTGCCCCTGCCCCATCCCGGCACCGCCTGCACCCCAGCCGTGAGTGTTACCTGCCCCACCAGCCTCAGTGCCCAGCCCCATACCGTCAGCCACCCCAAGCTCACTGTGACACCAGCACCCCTTGGCAAAGGGCCCCCTGATCTTCACAAACAGCTGTCACCACAGGCCTGACAAACTCACTGCACCCCACACGTGTCTTACAGGGCACTTGCCCACAAAGAAGAACGTGGAAGGGATCTACACAAGGCTGGTAACTTGTCAAGAGTGAGAATCTTTGTGAGATGTGTGCATGGGTAATACTGATGGAATAGTGTATTTACCTTAAAAGTCTGCTTTATAGACTTGGAGTAGAAATTAGTCACCAGGGGGATTTGTCACCCTGCGTAACCTGGCTGGTGATGCAATGCAAGGCTCAGTTGTTTAGCTTTGCACAATAGTAAGACTTTGAATGGGACACCATCAGAAGCACTGGCAAAGAATTGAAACACCTTCAAGGTAAGAAACCAACACTATAAAGCCCTTACCCATTCTGACAGGCTGTTTATAATGCTAAGTTTACTAGTTTTCGGAGATTGGGGGGGGGGAGAGGGGGCGCAAGGTGGAAGTTTCGCCTAGACTGCAAAATATCCTTGCATCGGCCCTACACTTGGATTTTCGGACCCTTAATTCCTGACAGCAGCTTCTCTAGTTAAGGCTGCAGTGTAGAAAAGGTTAGAAAATAAGAGTGGTCAAAACACTCAAGGCCACTTGTCTACACTACAGTCTCCACTGCTCGAGCTGCGCACGGTGGGAGTTATGGATTCAAAAACTCCTAGTGTAGACAAGGCCTAGG
>NW_020714350.1:0-1668 GCF_002925995.2 Terrapene triunguis | reverse complement strand
CCAACCCCCTGCTCAAAGCAGGACCAACCCCAACTAAATCATCCCAGCCAGGGCTTTGTCAAGCCGGGCATTTAAAAACCTCTAAGAATGGAGATTCCACCACCTGCCTTGGGAACCCATTCCAGTGCTTCATCACCCTCCTAGTGAAATAGTTTTTCCTAATATCCAACCTAAAACCTCCCCTACTGCAACCTGAGACCATTTCTCCTTGTTCCGTCATCTGCCACCCCTGAGAACAGCCGAGTGCCATCCTCTTTGGAACTCCCCTTCAGGCAGTTGAAGGCTGCTATCAAATCCCCTCTCATTCTTCTTTTCTGCAGACTAAATAAGCCCAGTTCCCTCAGCCTCTCCACATGAGTCATGTGCCCCAGCCCTCTAATCATTTTCATTGCCCTCCGCTGGACTCTGTCCAATTTGTCCACATCCTTTCTGTAGTGGGGGGCCCAAAACTGGACACAATACTCCAAATGTGGAGGGGAATAATCACTTCCCTCGATCTGCTGGCAATGCTCCTTCTAATGGAGCCCAATATGCCGTTAGCCTTCTTGGCAACAAGGGCACACCGCTGACTCATATCCAGCTTCTCATCCACTATAATCCCCAGGTCCTTTTCTGTCCTAAAGTGCTGTTTAGCCAGTCGGTCCCCAGCCGTGCATGGGATTCTTCCATCCTAAGTGCAGGACTCTGCACTTGTCCTTGTTGAACCTCATCAGATTTCTTTTGGCCCAATCCTCCAATTTGTCTAGGTCACTTTGGACTCTATCCCTACCGTCTAGCTTATCTCCCCAGCTTAGTGTCATCTGCAAACTTGCTGAGGGTGCAATCCATCCCATCATCCAGATCATTACTGAAGATGTTGAACAAAACCGGCCCCAGGACCAACCCCTGGGGCACTCCGCTTGATACTGGCTGCCAACTAGACATCGAGCAATTGATCATTACCCATTGAGCCCGACGATCTAGCCAGCTTTCTATCCACCTTACAGTGCATTCATCCAATCCATACTACTTTAACTTGCTGGCAAGAATACCGTGGGAGACCGTATCAAAACCTTTGCTAAAGTCAAGGTATATCACATCCACCGCTTTCCTCATATCCACAGAGCCACTTGTCTCATCATAGAAGGCAATCAGGTTGGTCAGGCATGACTTGCCCTTGGTGAATCCATGTTGACTGGTCCTGATCACCTTCCTCTCCTCCAAGTGCTTCAAAATGGATTCCTTAAGGACCTGCTTCATGATTTTTCCAGGGACTGAGGTGAGGCTGACCGATCTGTAGTTCCCTGGATTCTCCTTCTTCCCTTTTTTAAAGATGGGCACTATATTTGCCTTTTTCCTGTCGTCCAGGACCTCGCCCGATCACCACGAGTTTTCAAAGATAACGGCCAATGGCTCTGCAATCACATCAGCCAACTCCCTCAGCACCCTCAGATGCATTAGATCTCTATGCATGGACTTATGCATGTCCAGCTTTTCTAAATAGTCCTTAACCTGTTCTTTCACCACTGCAAAGATACTCTCCCCTCTCTTCGTTACATGTATCCCATCTCTTCCTAGCAATCCTCCTTCCTGGAACAACATCCCACAATAGAAGAATCCAAAGCCCTCTCTTCGACACCACCTGTGCAACCACGCATTTACCTCCACAATTCGATGGTCCCTACCTGG
>NW_020714349.1:0-2768 GCF_002925995.2 Terrapene triunguis | reverse complement strand
CCTCAGGAGGTCATCTAGTCCAACCCCCTGCTCAAAGCAGGACCAACACCAACTAAATCATCCCAGGCAGGGCTTTGTCAAGCCGGGCATTTAAAAACCTCTACGGATGGAGATTCCACCACCTCCCAAGGTAACCCATTCCAGTGCTGCTTCACCCTCCTAGTGAAATAGTTTTTCCTAATATCCAACCTAAAACCTCCCCCACTGCAACGAGAGACCATTTCTCCTTGTTCCGTCATCTGCCACCCCTGAGAACAGCCGAGCTCCATCCTCTTTGGAACCCCCCTTCAGGCAGTTGAAGGCTGCTATCAAATCCCCTCTCACTCTTCTTTTCTGCAGACTAAATAAGCCCAGTTCCCTCAGCCTCTCCACATAAGTCATGTGCCCCAGCCCTCTAATCATTTGCGTTGCCCTCTGCTGGACTCTGTCCAATTTGTCCACATCCTTTCTGTAGTGGGGGGCCCAAAACTGAACACAATACTCCAAATATGGTCTCACTAGTGCCGCATAGAGGGGAATAATCACTTCCCTCGATCTGCTGGCAATGCTCCTACTAATGGAGCCCAATATGCCGTTAGCCTTCTTGGCAACAAGGGCACACTGCTGACTCATATCCAGCTTCTCATCCACTATAATCCCCAGGTCCTTTTCTGTCCTAAAGTGCTGTTTAGCCAGTCGGTCCCCAGCCGTGCATGGGATTCTTCCATCCTAAGTGCAGGACTCTGCACTTGTCCTTGTTGAACCTCATCAGATTTCTTTTGACCCAATCCTCCAATTTGTCTAGGTCCCTCTGGACTCTATCCCTACCGTCTAGCTTATCTCCCCAGCTTAGTGTCATCCGCAAACTTGCTGAGGGTGCAATCCATCCCATCATCCAGATCATTACTGAAGATGTTGAACAAAACCGGCTTCAGGACCAACCCCTGGGGCACTCCGCTTGATACTGGCTGCCAACTAGATATCGAGCCAATGGCTCTGCAATCACATCAGCCAACTCCCTCAGCACCCTCCGATGCATTAGATCCCGATGCATGGACTTATGCATGTCCAGCTTTTCTAAATAGTCCTTAACCTGTTCTTTCACCACTGAGGGCTGCTCACCTCCTCCCCATACTGTGCTGCCCAGTGCAGCAGTCTGGGAGCTGACCTTGTCTGTGAAGACCCAGGCAAAAAAAAGCACTGAGTACTTCAGCTTTTTCCACATCATCTGTCACTAGGTTGCCTCCCCCATTCAGTAAAGGTCTCACACTTTCCCGGCATGCGTCTGATGAAGTGGGTATTCACCCATGAAAGCTTATGCTCCAAGACATCTGTTAATCTTTACGTTGCCACAGGACTCATTGTTTTTTACACTTTCCCTGACCTTCTTGTTGCTAACATACCTGTAGAAACCCTTCTTGTTACCCTTCACATCCCTTCCTAGCTGCAACTCCAATTGTGCTTTGGCCTTTCTGATTACACCCCTGCATGCTCGAGCAATATTTTTACACTCCTCCCTAGTCATCTGTCCACGTTTCCACTTCTTGTAAACTTCCTTTTTGTGTTTAAGCTCACCGAAGATTTCTCTGTTAAGCCAAGCTGGTCACCTGCCATATTTGCTATTCTTTCTGCACATTGGGATGCTTTGTTCCTGTGCCCTCAATAAGGCTTCTTTAAAATACAGCCAGCTCTCCTGGGCTTCTTTCCCCCTCACATTAGCCTCCAAGGGGATCCTGCCCATTAGTGCCCTGAGGGAGTCAGTCTGCTTTTCTGAAGTCCAGGGTCCGTATTCTGCTGCTCTCCTTCCTTCCTTTTGTCAGGATCCTGAATTCAACCATCTCATGGTCACTGCTGCCCAGGTTGCCACCCACTTCTACTTCCCCTACCAATTCTCCCTGGTTGTGAGCAGCAGGTCAAGAGGAGCACGGCCCCTAGTTGGTTCCTCCAGCACTTTCCCCGGGAAGTTGTCCCAACACTCTCCAAAAACTTCCTGGATTGTCTGTGCACTGCTGTATTACTCTCCCAGCAGATGCCAGGGTGATTGAACTCCCCCGTGAGAACCAGGCCCTGTGATCTGGAAACTTCTGTTAGTTGTCCTGAGAAAGACTCATCTACCTCATCCTCCTGGTCTGGTGGTCTATAGCGGATGCCCACCACATTGCTCCCTCCTCTAAACTGAACCCAAAGAGTCTCAACAGGCTTTTCTCCAGTTTCATACTGGAGCTCTGAGCAATCATACGGCTCTCTTACATACAGTGCAACTCCTCCACCTTTCCTCCCCTGCCTGTCCATCCTGAACAGTTTATACCCATCCATGATAGTGCTCCAGTCATGTGAGTTACCCCACCAAGTCTCTGTTATTCCAATCACATCATAGTTCCTTGACTGTGCCAGGACTTCCAGTTCTTCCTGCTTGTTTCCCAAGCTTCTTGCGTTCGTGTACAAGCACCTAAGATAACTAGCCGATTGCCCTACTTTCTCAGTATGAATCAGGAGGCCTCCCCTATGGCACCCGCCTCCTTGTGTTTCCTCCCGGTATCCCACTTCCCCACTTATCTCCAGGCTTAGGTCTGCCTCCCCCAGCAAGCCTAGTTTAAAGCCCTCCTCACTAGGTTAGCCAGCCTGCCGGCAAAGATACTCTCCCCTCTCTTCGTTACATGGATCCCATCTCTTCCTAGCAATCCTCCTTCCTGGAACAACATCCCACAATAGAAGAATCCAAAGCCCTCTCTTCGACACCATCTGTGCAACCACGCATTTACCTCCACAATTCGATGGTCCCTACCTGG
>NW_020714348.1:0-1177 GCF_002925995.2 Terrapene triunguis | reverse complement strand
GACATTCCCTGAGTATATTGCTGATTCCACAGAGGCTCACACACCTACCCTCAATCCCTACAGGCTCACAAGGCTGCCTCGCTCCCCAATCACAATAAGCTCCTGTTGCAGTGTCTTACACCTCCTTTCTCTTCCCCTCTCCTGGCTTGGGATGCAGCTGAGGAAAATTAGCTTCCTGCAAACGTAAGAAGAGATTTTTACATGTATTTAGCCCCCTGAAGATGCAAATATCAGTGAAATCAATGGGAGTTAGGCACCTAGTGAGCTTTTCAAAAGCACCTAAGTGCCTGGCTGCAGCTTGAGGGGTGCACATAGCTTTTAACATCGGGCCCTTAGCGCCCCAGTGCTCCGCAGTTTTGCACAAGCCTTTGAGCCCAGTTCCTACCTGCGCTCTCTAGGCTTCCCAAGCTGTGACTCCTCTGTTCCCAAAGACTTCTCTATCTCCTTGCAAATCAGCCCCACTCAGCTATCCCATAGCATCCTGCCGGGCTACTGGGAGAACACGTTGAGCCACAGCCCTGCAGGAAGAGCTTTGCCCCTGAGGAGTGTTTGTTTGGCTGGATTATGTAGTATGCGACTGCTTCTAAATAAAAAGGGGAGAGGCTGGCCGGAGCAGTAGCTTCAATCTCCTCCCCTTCCTTCCCACACTCCCAGCCTGCCTCTTGTCTCCTTCCCTTCCCATCTCTTGCCTAATCCGTCCCCTTTTCCCTCCCTCTATCTTCCTGTCCGGTCCCCTCCTGTGAGAAGGAAGGGTCCAGAGAGAGAGGAGGGAAGTAACAAAAAGAGGAGGTTTCAGAGTGTAGCAGCCGTGTTAGTCTGTATCAGCAAAAACAACGAGTCCTCATGGCACCTTAGAGACCAACTGTAGCGAGGCGGTGGGCTACCCCACAGCCCCGCTGAGGGCCGAACCTCCCCTACTTCCAACCTGGGCGGAGCCACCGGGTCCGGCGCCCGCCCCTCCGAGGTCACGGCCCCGACCCGGAAGTATAAAAGCCCGCCTGCAGAGCTCAGTGGAGCCTAGGCCAGCAGAGAGAGCAGACGTCCCTGGTCGAGCTCCCGCTTGGGAGACAGCCGCAGGCCGCGAGCAGCCTACTGACTCACTGGGCTGGTCGAGCCTACCTCTCGCCAGCTACCCCGAGGAGGACTGGCCAAGCCTGCCCCGGGCCAGGTACCCCGA
>NW_020714347.1:0-1200 GCF_002925995.2 Terrapene triunguis | reverse complement strand
GACATTCCCTGAGTATATTGCTGATTCCACAGAGGCTCACACACCTAACCTCAATCCCTACAGGCTCACAAGGCTGCCTCGCTCCCCAATCACAATAAGCTCCTGTTGCAGTGTCTTTCGCCTCCTTTCTCTTCCCCTCTCCTGACTTGGGATGCAGCTGAGGAAAATTAGCTTCCTGCAAACGTAAGAAGAGATTTTTACATGTATTTAGCCCCCTGAAGATGCAAATATCAGTGAAATCAATGGGAGTCAGGCACCTAGTGAGCTTTTCAAAAGTGCCTGGCTGCAGCTTGAGGGGTGCACATAGCTTTTAACATCGGGCCCTTAGCGCCCCAGTGCTCCACAGTTTTGCACAAGCCTTTGAGCCCAGTTCCTACCTGCGCTTTCTAGGCTTCCCAAGCTGTGACTCCGCTGTTCCCAAAGACTTCTCTGTCTCGTTGCAAATCAGCCCGTCAGCTTTCCCATAGCATCCTGCCGGGCTACTGGGAGAACACGTTGAGCCACAGCCCTGCAGGAAGAGCTTTGCCCCTGAGGAGTCCTTGTTTGGCTGGATTATGTAGTATGCGACTGCTTCTAAATAAAAAGGGGAGAGGCTGGCCGGAGCAGTAGCTTCAATCTCCTCCCCTTCCTTCCCACACTCCCAGCCTGCCTCTTGTCTCCTTCCCTTCCCATCTCTTGCCTAATCCGTCCCCTTTTCCCTCCCTCTATCTTCCTGTCCTGTCCCCTCCTGTGAGAAGGAAGGGTTCAGAGAGAGAGGAGGGAAGTAACAAAAAGAGGAGGTTTCAGAGTGTAGCAGCCGTGTTAGTCTATATCAGCAAAAACAACGAGTCCTCATGGCACCTTAGAGACTAACTGTAGCGAGGCGGTGGGCTACCCCACAGCCCCGCTGAGGGCCGAACCTCCCCTACTTCCAACCTGGGCGGAGCCACCGGGTCCGGCGCCCGCCCCTCCGAGGTCACGGCCCCGACCCGGAAGTATAAAAGCCCGCCTGCAGAGCTCAGTGGAGCCCAGGCCGGCAGAGAGAGCAGACGTCCCTGGTCGAGCTCCCGCTTGGGAGACAGCCGCAGGCCGCGAGCAGCCTGCTGACTCACCGGGCCGGTCGAGCCTACCTCTCGCCAGCTACCCCGAGGAGGACGGGCCAAGCCTGCCCCGGGCCAGCTACCCCGAGGAGGACTGGCCTAGCCTGCCCCGTGCCAGCTA
>NW_020714346.1:0-1792 GCF_002925995.2 Terrapene triunguis | reverse complement strand
CAGATCCACCTCATCTAGAAAACTGGGCAGGTCTTCATACGCAAAGTGAGCTAGGGCCAGTGCAGCAAAGCCACGACTGGCAAGGAGGCTGGCTTGGAATTCAATGAGTCCACCCACGCCACCAAACATGTCAATCAGCCCTGGAAAAGGACCTTCCCCTGAGGAGAACAAGGAAGAGAAAATGAGTGAAAACCAGAGACATAAACAAGGAAAGGGAAGCATGGATTCACAGAATGATAGAAGACCAGGGTTGGAAGAGACCTCAGGAGGTCATCTAGTCCAACCCTCTGCTCAAAGCAGGACCAACCCCAACTAAATCATCCCAGCCAGGGCTTTGTCAAGCCGGGCATTTAAAAACCTCTAAGGATGGAGATTCCACCACCTGCCTAGGGAACCCATTCCAGTGCTTCATCACCCTCCTAGTGAAATAGTTTTTCCTAATAGCCAACCTAGACTTCCCCCACTGCAACATGAGACCATTTCTCCTTGTTCAGTCATCTGCCACCCCCGAGAACAGCCAAGCTCCATCCTCTTTGCAATCCCCCTTCAGGTAGTTGAAGGCTGCTATCAAATCCCCTCTCACTCTTCTGTTCTGCAGACTAAATAAGCCCAGTTCCCTCAGCCTCTCCACAAAAGTTATGTGCCCCAGCCCTCTAATCATTTTCATTGCCCTCCGCTGGACTCTGTCCAATTTGTCCACATCCTTTCTGTAGTGGGGGGCCCAAAACTGGACACAGTACTCCAAATGTGGCCTCACCAGTGCCGCATAGAGGGGAATAATCACTTCCCTTGATCTGCTGGCAGTGCTCCTACTAATGCAGGCCAATATACCGTTAGCATTCTTGGCAACAAGGGCACATTGCTGACTCATATCCAGCTTCTCATCCACTGTAATCCCCAGGTCCTTTTCTGTCCTAAAGTGCTGTTTAGCCAGTCGGTCCCCAGCCGTGCATGGGATTCTTCCATCCTACGTGCAGGACTCTGCACTTGTCCTTGTTGAACCTCATC
This sequence comes from Terrapene triunguis, assembly GCF_002925995.2. NCBI lineage: Eukaryota > Metazoa > Chordata > Testudines > Emydidae > Terrapene > Terrapene triunguis. The sequence goes on along the minus strand of NW_020714346.1, from coordinate 784 downwards.
AGATTTCTTTTGGCCAAATCCTCCAATTTCTCTAGGTCACTCTGAACCCTATCCCTACCCTTTAGCATATCAACCTCTCCCCCCAGCTTAGTGTCATCTGCAAACTTGCTGAGGGTGCAATCCATCCCATCATCCAGAGCATTACTGAAGATGCTGAACAAAACCGGCTTCAGGACCAACCCCTCGGGCACTCCGCTTGATACTGGATGCCAACTAGACATCGAGCCGTTGATCACTACCCATTGAGTCTGATGATCTATCCAGCTTTCTATCCACCTTATAGTCCATTCATCCAATCCATACTTTTTAAACTTGCTGGCAAGAATACCGTGGGAGATTGTATCAAAAGCTTTGCTAAAGTCAAGGTATATCACATCCACCACTTTCCTCATATCCACAGAGCCAGTTATCTCATCATAGAAGGCAATCAGGTTGGTCAGGCATGACTTGCCCTTGGTGAATCCATGTTGACTGTTCCTGATCACCTTCCTCTCCTTCAAGTGCTTCAAAATGGATTCCTTATGGACCTGCTTCATGATTTTTCCACAGACTGAGGTGAGGCTGACCGGTCTGTAGTTCCCCGGAGTCTCCTTCTTCCCTTTTTTAAAGATGGGCACTATATTTGCCTTTTTCCAATCCTCCGGGACCTCCCCCGATCGCCACGAGTTTTCAAAGATAATGGCCAATGGCTCTGTAATCACATCAGCGTAACAGCCTCAGGATCTCCAGTTTGCACGCAGAGAGCTCGGTTACGAAGAGGAAGAAAGCTCTGCATGGCTGTTCA
>NW_020714345.1:0-2752 GCF_002925995.2 Terrapene triunguis | reverse complement strand
GGGGCAAGCCAGAGACCTGGATTTTCAGTGGTTCATCAGCAAGGGATATCTTCGGGGTGACTGTGAGCCTGATCATTGCTAAAGCAGGGGCTGCCGATAGCCCTCAGGTCCCTGGGAAACAAGGAGAGATGAAAGGATGAAATTAGGAATACCAAACGGTTAAACTACAGTGTGCTGAAATAGGAGGTAGGCATGGAAGATTCCAATTAAGTCAGGCCATCCAGCCCATTGCCTGGTAATACTTCGTCTTGCTCACAGCAAATGCAATCACAATGGTGTGAACACTTGTGCACCGTGAGAAGCACTTGTGCATGTGGCTATGTGGTGTACTAGGAGGTTTCAGCAGCAGTCACCAAGGCATCACTGAATCAAAGGTCTGAGTGGAGCTCACGGTTCAGAGAAACTCATGAAAAAACCATGGAACAGCCCAATTGATTGTGGGGCTTAGGATTTCTGGATGCCACAGGGATTGTCGATCATAGACCAAGGGGCTCATCTGCTAGTTCTCTGCTTGGAATAGTTTTTACTGCAACCTCCACACCCAGTTAAGATGTAAATAGCAATGTGCTGGAGGTGCAAGAACCACATGTGACGGGTTCGGTCACAGAGACTCCCTTGGGACTGTCACCTGACGTGCTGAAACTACCTCTGAGCCCGTTTCCCCTGTCAGCTTGGGCAGGGCCAGCTCTGGCTTTTTTGCCGCCTCAGCTTGGGACTTCCAGTACCCTGCCTTGTTGAGCCAGACACGCTAGCCGACTGCAACTGTTCACCCAGGGTCTGAACCACATCCCAAAAGCTGCAGGTTTTAACTGAAAACCACTCAGCAGGTACTCCTGTCTCCAGCACCCAGACACCCAGCTTCCAATGGGATCCAAACCCCAAATAAATCCGTTTTTACTCTGTATAAAGCTTATACAGGGTAAACTCATAAATTATCTGCCCTCTAGAACACTAACAGAGAGATATGCACAGCTCTTTGCTCCCCCAGGTATTAATCACTTACTCTGGGTTAATTAATAAACAAAAGTGATTTTATTAAGTATAAAAAATAGGATTTAAGTGGTTTCAAGTAATAAGACAGAACAAAGTAAGTCACCAAGTAAAATAAAACAAAACACGCAAGTCTAAGCCTAATACATTTAAGAAACTGAATACAGGTAATATCTCACCCTCAGAGATGTTCCAATAAGCTTCTTTCACAGACTAGACTCCTTCCTAGTCTGGGCCAAATCCCTTCCCCTAGCACAGCCCTTGTTCCAGCTCAGGTTGTAACTGAGGGATTTCTCCTGACTGACTTCCCCTTTGTTCGGTTCCACCCCCTTTTATAGCTTTGGCACAAGGCAGGAATCCTTTGTCTCTCTCTGGGCTCCCACCCTTCCTTCTAAATGGAAAAGTGCCAGGTTTAAGCTGGATTCCAGTTCAGGTGACATGATCACATGTCACTGTAAGATCTTCTTCATAGCCTAATAGCTGGAAGACAGGTACCTAGGAAGGCTTGCAGGTAAACAAACCCATTCACAGTTCATTGATTCTGAAGCACCCTTAGTGGCTTCCACTTAACATGTTTACATCAGTAATACAAGTTTATATCTTATTCTCCTAACTCCAGACATAGAAATAATACATGCAAACAAATAGGATGAACACAGTAGATCATAAGCTTTGTAATGATACAATATATGAGACCTTTTGCATAAAGCATATTCCAGTTACATTATATATACACTCATAAGAATATTTCCATAAACATATGGAGTGCAACGTCACACCACATTTCTCAGGGTGTGAGGGAGAATGTGTTGAGATCCCACTGAGTAGAGACAACTTTTGTTTGAAACTTGTTCCTCTTTTCTTTCAGTATGTTACAGCACCCAGACAATGTAGGGACTGGTGCTCAGTAAATACCTAAAGCAGGGCGAATTAGAGGCCAGGCTCATCTCTAGCTGAAACTGAGGGTTTCTGAATTATGGGGCCTTAGAGGAATGATTTGAGAGCTGATTATTTTCCAGAACTAAGCAGAATGATACTATGAAAGCCTGTATCGGTTAAGGCACTTATTTGGTGCCCAAAGTGCTCGACTTTATTTGTGTCAACTGGTTGTCTCTGCTTTTTCTGTTTTATTAGCTATTGAGTGCCCCTCTACAGCGATAGCTGGGTATGAAGTATAGCTCTCTGGGCAGAAATAGTAGTAATGCTTTGTACTTCTATAGCATCTTCTGTGCCAGGGCCTCAAAGCATTTGACAAGCATTCATGCAAGCATCTGTGACACAGTTCGCCTCAGCACTCCTGCAAGACAGAGAACTATTACTGTCGAGCTGTTCATTTTAGTACTAGAGGTGCAGGTGCAAAAGCACCGTCTTTGTGTTTTCATCCTCCAGGACATCCTCTGCCCGAATGCACTGCCACGCGCTAGAAACAATTGCTCGTTTTCCAAATCCATGTATAGGAAAAAAATTAATATGTCCAGGTCTACAGCGTGACTTACATTTGCGGCACAGAGCACTCAAGTGCCATGCCTAAAGCCACACAACAAGTTAGGATCAGAGCCAGGATTACTTCCAAGCTGCCCTGACTCCTAAATCCATTCTTGGTATTAGTGAGGCCACTTGTTCTGGGAACCTGGGACTTTGCCTTTACCCAATTACCCGTTGCTTATACACAGGACATTCTCTCTTAATTGTTTACTAACAGACGCACTCAGAAAGACATTCCCTGAGTATATTGCTGATTCCACAGAGGCTCACACACCTA
>NW_020714344.1:0-1646 GCF_002925995.2 Terrapene triunguis | reverse complement strand
CTGTGCAACCACGCATTTACCTCCACAATTCGATGGTCCCTACCTGGGCCTTTCCTTCAACTAGGAGGATGGACGAGAACACAACTTGCATGATGAGAACACGATTCAGTGTCAAAATGGCTAGAACTGGAATCATTGTCACTAGCTAACAGCACCCCTGACCCCAGCCTTTCCCATTCTTACCTCTCATAGCCTACTCCTGGGAGCGGAGTAGAATTCCGGGATCTGCCTTTCTACTTTCAGATGAATCAACTAGAACCCTCAGACAACAGCCCTACTACTGCTGTGACATGGAGCCCAGCCAAGATGGTGCGACCCTAAGAGCCCTTTTATCCCGACTGGCGCAGGGTGCACAGTGGTATGTAAAAATAAATCCCAGCAAGTCTGACAAATGCGCTACTGACAGCACAAAGTTGTCAGAATATTTATCTAACCGCTGTGTTGTAAGGCATCATATGAAAACTGGTGACGTGCTGGTCACGGATATCACTGCATGATGTATGTATGGTTAACGTGTAGAGCTATGTAGGTAGGCTGGAAATGTGTTACTAAAACATGTTTAGACGAAGCAATCCAAGTCGGGCTGATAAACGGGTTTGTGCTAGACAAAGGTACCTGAATTTGCCAGTCTGCCTGGGTCAAGCTTTGTAAGCCAGAGACAATGAAAGTATATTTGCATTTAAAGTGAACAAAGCAATCAGTCCAGCAGAGCCAATTAAGTTATGTCATAACCATACCCAAAGGACCTCATTGGTCAATACACTCTCATGCTAGGTATTGGACAAAGCCACAAACACATAGTTAGACACAGTCCCTGCCCCAAGGAGGTTCCAGTCTAGAAAGTAGAGTCCTCTCAGCAGGTTATACACACTAGGGATGGATGGGGCTGTCCACGGGCGGAAATTTAGAAATTGGGGAAACCGCTGCGGAAGAGCCTGAACTTGATTTCTCTAGTTATATGGCAAGGACTTGCCCACCTGAAATGTTTGAAGATAGACCTTTGAAAGAGAAGAGCCTTAACTGGATTCCTGAGGTTCCCTAGACTTGGCTATAGACATGTTTCTAATTTTAGATGACAAAATTAATAATGACCCTTTACGAGCCCCTTCATACAGCTGGGGGACTGTGCACTTCACAAGCACCCCACCCCTCTGCTCACCACACACTCACACACACGGGTAGGCATGTGCAAACAGAGCATTGTTTTTCCATGTGAACAGCGTAACAGCCTCAGGATCTGCAGTTTGCACACAGAGCTCGGTTACAAAGAGAAAGAAAGCTCTGCATGGCTGTTCACAAGCACTGGGGCTTGTGCCTTACGTAGAAAGATGAGGCAGATGAGAAAGAGGTGGAGGACAGAAGAGAGAAGAGAGAGAAAGGAATGGAATTGGGGGGGAAAAGCAAGGAAAATTTGAATACTCATGAATGAATTTTTTTGAATGAATGTGCTTTGGTCTGTGTGTGTGCCCTTGTGTGTTTGCGTTTTACTCGCAGGAATGTTTATGGAAACAGCAAATTGTAAGCTAATACTGGAAGAGAGTCACTGAAAGTGATTCAGAACTCATCAATATGAGTATTCTCAATGGAAACTGAATCCTGAAATTCATGCTCATCTAGTCATGAAGCAAAATCACCCCCACGTGACC
>NW_020714343.1:0-1482 GCF_002925995.2 Terrapene triunguis | reverse complement strand
CTGGAAAATTTTGCATAGAACTCTGCAGACAGAAGCCACCACCAGACTCCCATCCATGGGGCCTGATCCAATTCCCATAGATTTCAGTGAGAGCTGGATCAGGCCCCAGGCACGTGAATGATTCGATCTTGTAGAAGGCAGACTTGTTCGTGCATTTGTGTTTCCCACCTGCTATTGGCTGCAGGCCTACAAGAGAAGATGTCCACGTTGTAGTGGTTGGAAATGCACCCTCGTCCCCAAAGGGGTGTATTTCTCTTTCAGTTGATACCCAGAATTCACAGATCGTTCCAATATTTCTTGATCGGGTTCAGGAGGGCATGGGGCACAGAAACTTTTCGGTCCAGGCCTCCCTGTTTTCAGAGTTTGCTGCTTCCTTTTGGGCACAGGTGGTGCCAAAGGAATTTTTGGATCTCTCTCCAAGAATGTTCCTGTGCGGCGGCATGGGGTTGGGCTTCGCCTCCCCACATCAAGGGCAAGACGAAAAAGGGGTTCCATGAGCAGGGGCAGAACGGGGACCCCGGGGGCTCTATCAGGTGGCCGGCGCCTGGATAAGACAGCAGAGTGCAGTTCTTTCTCCCATGTCTCCTCATCCTCTCCATCACTTCCTCAGCATATGCTTTGCTGTTGTGGTTCTGGTCACTTTCTCCCACGACCAAGAGGAGCTGACCCTGGGCCTTTTCAACAGGGATGATGCTATCTTGATTTGCCTCTGCTCGAGTGTCCCCAATGACACTGAAGAAAGAGAGCAGCCCCAGGGGTGTGAGCCGCACACACTCAAATTTGGAAGGTATTGGACTGATGTGGAGATCACGGTAACGCAGCGCAGTCCCGTGGATGGCATTGGTCCCGTTAATGCAAACTGTGGCTTTAGGGGGGGAGGGATAGCTCAGTGGTTTGACCATTGGCCTGCTAAACCCAGGGTTGTGAGTTCAATCCTTGCGGGGGCCACTTAGGGATCTGGGGCAAAATCAGTACTTGGTCCTGCTAGTGGAGGCAGGGGACTGGACTTGATGACCTTTCAGGGTCCCTTCCAGTTCTATGAGATAGGTATATCTCCATCTGTGGTAGGAACGTTGCCATTGCCAGTGCAATCTCAGCACCTTTGCAGGTTGCAACCACACCAACTCCTGCCCCTCCCACCTGAAAACACACCATACAGAAATACATTAAACGTTAAATTAATGTCCAGCCTTTGTGTGTGTGTTCTGCCCTTTAATGATTCCTGTTCTCTGATCAAGTGGCACAACAGTGACAGTCTTATCTAAGCATATCTAGTGTGGCCATCACCAAGATATCTGGACCATCACTAGTAAGTCAAGATAACATAAGCATCCAACTGACATAAGTTTGAAAGATGGATATTCACCATTGCACCTTAAATTATGCAAGGCAAACACCAAGCCTGCAAATGCAGACTGTATTTGCACATGGCCACTTAGATGTATGTAAATATTCAGCTTTCTACATGCAATTAAATTAAAT
>NW_020714342.1:0-1253 GCF_002925995.2 Terrapene triunguis | reverse complement strand
AAGGCCACTGATCAAATTCAATATAATGACAGCCTTTTGGTTGGGCTCTCCCCTGGGGTGGAGTGAGAGGGTGCACGGAGCCTCCCCCCCCGCGTTCTTACACGTCTGGGTGAGGAGGATATGGAACATGGTGAGGGGGGAGGTAGGTTATACAGCGGCTGCAGCGGCAGTCTGTCATCCTGCTGCCGTTCCTGAAGCTCCACCAGACGCCGGAGCATGTCCGTTTGCTCACGCAGCAGCCCCAGCGTTGCAGCCTGCCACCTCTCATCTCGAGCATCCCTCAAGACCTCACGGTCACTGGCATCTTTCCTAAATTTAGATACAGTGTCCTTCCACTCATTCAAATGAGCTCTTTGATTGTGGGTGGATTTCATTATTTCTTTGAACATGTCGTCTCGCGTCATCTTTCTACGACGCCTTATCTGAGATAGCCTTCTGGACGCAGGAGGGAGGCTTGAAACATTTGCAGCTGCTAGAGGGAGGGTTGAAAAAAAGTAGAGAAGTTTTTAAAATGATACATTTTACAGAACAATGCTTGTACTCTTTCATGGTGAACACTATTCACATTACATAGCACATGTGATTTCAGTACAAGGTCGCATTTTCCATCTTAATATTGAGTGCCTGTGGCTTTGGTGTTAGAGATCACAGACGCAGGTCCGGGCAACAGAATTCAGCTTGCAGGCAGCCATGGTAAGCCATTGTCTTTCGGCTTCTGCGCCCTCCTTTCCAACATACCAATCAAAGCCTGTTGACTGCTGAGGTTTTCCTGTTAACCTTCAGCAGCAGAAAACAAACTAACCCCCCCCGCCCCCCCTCCCGCCATGAATTCCCTGGAATGCTCAATGTACCCCTCCCCGACCGCGTGGCTGGTAACAGGGAAAATCCCTGCTGAAACCAAACTAACTCATCCGCCCCCCCCTCCCGCCATGAATTCCCTGGAATGATCGCTTTACCCTTCCCCCCACAGCTGGTATCAGGGAAGATCCCTGCTAGCCAAACGTGAAAAGCTCTGGGCCAATTTCCCCCCCCCCCGCCCCTGCGCTTGGCTAACTGCAGGGAAGGATTTCTTATCAGCCACAGGCAAACAGCCCAGTAGGAACGGCCACCTCTGTCCCCTTAATTAAGTTCCCGTATTTCAAGCAGGTTACCATGAGCGATATCACTCTCCTGAGGATTACACAGCGAGATAAAGAACGGATGTTGCTTGAATGCCAGCAAACACCGGGACCATACGCTGCCAGGCTTTGTCA
>NW_020714341.1:411-1769 GCF_002925995.2 Terrapene triunguis | reverse complement strand
GAGCAAGTGCAGAATGGTGGTAGAATGTGCATTTGGCCGTTTAAAAGGTCGCTGGCGATCATTATTGACTCGCTCAGACCTCAGCCAAACCAATATCCCCATTGTTATTTCTGCTTGCTGTGTGCTCCACAATCTCTGTGAAAGTAAGGGGGAGACCTTTATGGCGGGGTGGGAGGCTGAGGCAAATCGCCTGGCTGCTGATTACGTGCAGCCAGACACCAGGGCGATTAGAAGAGCACACCAGGAAGCGCTGTGCATCAGAGAAGCTTTGAAAACCAGTTTCATGACTGGCCAGGCTACAGTGTGAAATTTCTGTTTGTTTCTCCTTCATGAAAACCCGCCCCCTTTATTGACTCATTCTCTGTAAGGAACCTACCCTCCCCCTTCCCCCAGCTTGCTTTCAAAGGAAATAAAGTCACTATCATTTAAAAATCATGTATTCTTTATTAATTGATTATAAACATAGGGAGAGAACCGACAAGGTAATCTGGGTGAGGTTTGGGAGGAGGATAGGAGGGAAGTAAAAGGCCACTGAAAAAATTCAATATAATGACAGCCTTTTGGTTGGGCTGTCCACTGGGGTGGAGTGGGAGCGTGCACGGAGCCTCCCCCCACCCCCGCATTCTTACACGTCTGGGTGAGGAGGATATGGAACATGGTGAGGGGGGAGGGAGGTTATACAGCGGCTGCAGCGGCAGTCTGTTATCCTGCTGCCATTCCTGAAGCTCCACCATATGCCGGAGCATGTCCGTTTGATCACGCAGCAGCCCCAGCGTTGCAGCCTGCCACCTCTCATCTCGAGTGTCCCTCATGACCTCACGTTCACTGGCATCTTTCCTAAATTTAGATACCGTGTCCTTCCACTCATTCAAATGAGCTCTTTCATTGTGGGTGCATTCCATTATTTCCGTGAACATCTCGTCTCGTGTCCTCTTTCTCCGCCGCCTTATCTGAGATAGCCTTCGGGATGGAGGAGGGAGGCTTGAAAAATTTGCAGCTGCTGGAGGGAGGGTTGAAAAAAAGGAGAGAAGTTTTTAAAATGATACATTTTACAGAACAATGGTTATACTCTTTCACGGTGAACAACACTATTCACATTACATAGCACATGTGATTTCAGTACAAGGTCGCATTTTCCATCTTAATATTAAGTGCCTGTGGTTTTGGTGTTAGAGATCACAGACGCAGGTCCGGGCAACAGAATTCAGCTTGCATGCGGCCATGGTAAGCCACTGTCTTTCGGCTTCTGCGCCCTCCTTTCCCACATACCAAGCAAAGCCCGTTGACTGCTGCGGTTTTCCTGTTACCCTTCAGCAGCAGAAAACAAACTAACCCCCCCCATCCAATTCTCTGGGATG
>NW_020714341.1:0-311 GCF_002925995.2 Terrapene triunguis | reverse complement strand
AGGATTTCTTTTCAGCCACAGGCAAACAGCCCAGTAGGAACGGCCACGTCTGTCCCCTTAATTAAATTCCCGTATTTCAACCAGGTTACCATGAGCGATATCACTCTCCTGAGGATTACACAGCAAGATAAAGAACGGATGTTGCTTGAATGCCAGCAAACACCAGGACCATACGCTGCCAGGCTTTGTCATGCAATGATACCAGATTACTTGCTGCAAGCATGGCGTGGTCAAGTGTCCTACCATGGAGGACGGAATAAGGCTGCACTGCCCAGAAACCTTGTGGCAAGGCTTTTGGAGTACCTCCAGGA
>NW_020714340.1:1015-5457 GCF_002925995.2 Terrapene triunguis | reverse complement strand
GCACTGCCCAGAAACCTTGTGGCAAGGCTTTTGGAGTACCTCCAGGAGAGCTTCATGGAGATGTCCCTGGAGGATTTCCGCTCCATCCCCAGACACGTTAACAGACTTTTCCAGTAGCTGTACTGGCTGCGAATGCATCCCAAGTCCTCAGGGCAAAATAATCATTAAAAAACCTTGCTTTTAAACCATGTTTTATATTTTAAAAGGTAAACTCACCTGAGGTCCCTTCCATGGGGTCATGGTCTTGGCTACTGGCTTGGGAGGCTTGGGAGGGTACTTCAGTCAGGCTGAGAAAAAGCTCCTGGCTGTTGGGGAGAACGGAGTGCTGGGTGCTCTCTGCAAGATCCTCCTCCTCCTCCTCCTCCTCCTCCTCTTCCCCATCCGCAGAATCCTCAGGTGTAGAGACTATCCCAGACCCGGTTTGCACGATCACAGGTGGGGTAGTGGTGGCGGCCCCCCCTAGAATTGCATTCAGCTCTGCGTAGAAGCGGCATGTCCGCGGCTCTGACCCGGAGCGACCGTTTGCCTCCTTTGTTTTTTGATAGGCTTGTCTGAGCTCCTTCACTTTCACGCGGCACTGATCTGAGTCCCTATTGTGGCCTCTCTCCATCATGTCCTTGGAGATTTTTTCAAAAGTTTTGGCATTTCGTCTCTTTGAACGAAGTTCTGCTAGCACTGAATCCTCACCCCATACAGCGATCAGATCCAGTACCTCCCGTGTGGTCCATGCTGGTGCTCTTTTTCGATTATCAGCCTGCATGGTTACCTGTGCTGATGAGCTGAGGTATCTGTGGTATCTGTGGTCACCTGTGCTCTCCACGCTGAGCAAACAGGAAATGCAATTCAAATTTTCCTGGGTCTTTTCCTGTCTACCTGGCCAGTGCATGCGAGTTCAGATTGCTGTCCAGAGCGGTCAGTGGTGCACTGTGGGATAGCTCCCGGAGGCCAATACCATCGATTTGTGGCCACACTAACCCTAATTCGGATTAACAAAATCGATTTTGACGTTACTCCGTTCGTCGAGGTGGAGTACAGAAATCGATTTAAAGGGCCCTTTAATTCGAATTAACTGGCTCTGTAGTGTGGACGGGTGAAGGGTTAATTCGGATTAACACAGCTAAATCCGAATTAAAGTCGTAGTGTAGACCAGGCCTAAGGTGCCACCAGACTCCTTGTTGTTTTTGTAGATACAGACTAACACGGCTACCTCCTGATACTTGACACCATGCAAGGCACTAAATTTAGCCGTATGGAGTGGAAATCCATCAACCTCAACAAAAAACTTGCACAGATACAGACAGACATCATCTTCCTCTCCAAATGCAAACAGATGGACATCATACCAAATGGACTGAAGGTAAAAAATCCATTGCAATCAACATACTACACTGACTATGGTGAGAGACTGTGCCACACACTCTCAAAGAAACTGAGGAACCACCTGATCAGCATCCTGTACAGCAGACAGGAGAAGATCAAGATTGAGCTCTCAGAACTGGAGACTCTCATACAATACCAACCTTCCACACAAACTTCCACGTGGCTGGACTTTACAAAAATGAGACAAGCCATTTACAATGCACACTTCACTTCTCTACAGAGGAAAAAGGACAGTAAGCTATCTAAACTCCTACCTGCCACAGGGGGCTACAACAGTGGTACCCTCAATTCATCTAACAACATTGTCAATCTTTCCAACCACACACTTAGCCCAGCAGAAGAGTCTGTCCTATCTCGGGGACTCTCTTTCTGTCCCACCATCCCCATGAACACGATACAGTTCTGCGGTGATCTGGAGGCCTACTTTCGTCGTCTCCGACTCAAGGAATATTTTCAACGCACCACTGAACAGTGCACTGACCCACAGGAACCCTCCTACCAACACTACAAGAAGAAGAACTCTGCGTGGACTCCTCCTGACGGTAGAAATGACAGACTGGACCTCTACATAGAGTGCTTCCGCAGACGTGCACAGGCTGAAATTGTGGACAAACAACATCACTTGTCCCATAACCTCAGCCGTACAGAACGCAATGCCATCCACAGCCTCAGAAACAACTCTGATATTATCATCAAAGGGGCTGACAAAGGTGGTGCTGTAGTCATAATGAACAGGTCGGATTATGAACAGGAGGCTGCCGGCAACTCTCCAAGACCACATTCTACAGGCCACTATCCTCTGATCCCACTGAGGAATACCAAAAGAAACTACACCATCTGCTCAAGAAATTCCCAGCTACAGTACGGGAACAAATCTACATGGACACACCCCCAGAACCCCGACCGGGGGTATTCTATCTGCTACCTAAGATCCATAAACCCGGAAACCCTGGACGCCCCATCATCTCAGGCATTGGCACTCTTACAGCGGGATTATCTGGCTATTTGGACTCTCTCCTCAGACCCTACGCTACCAGCACTCCCAGCTATCTTCGAGACACCACCGACTTCCTGAGGAAACTACAATGCATTGGTGATCTTCCTGAAAACACCATCCTGGCCACCATGGATGTGGAAGCACTTTACACCAATATTCCACATGAGGATGGACTACAAGCTGTCAGGAACAGTATCCCTGATGAGGCCACAGCAAGCCTGGTGGCTGAGCTTTGTGACTTTGTCCTCACCCACAACCACTTCAGATTTGGGGACAACTTATACCTTCAAGTCAGTGGCACTGCTATGGGTACCCGCATGGCCCCACAGTATGCCAACATTTTTATGGCTGACTTAGAACAACGGTTCCTCAGCTCTCGTCCCCTAGTACCCCTCCTCTACTTGCGCTACATTGATGACATCTTCATCATATGGACCCACGGAAAGGAGGCCCTTGAAGAATTCCACCTGGACTTCAACAATTTCCACCCCACCATCAACCTCAGCCTGGACCAGTCCACACAAGAGATCCACTTCCTGGACACTACAGTGCAAATAAGTGATGGCCACATAAACACCACCCTATACCGGAAACCTACTGACCGCTATACGTACCTACATGCCTCCAGCTTCCATCCAAGACACATCACACGATCCATTGTCTACAGCCAAGCCCTAAGATACAACCGAATTTGCTCCAACCCCTCAGACAGAGACAAACACCTACAAGATCTTTATCAAGCATTCGTAAAACTACAATACCCACCTGGGGAAGTGAGGAAACAGATTGACAGAGCAAGACGGGTACCCAGAAATCACCTACTACAGGACAGGCCCAACAAGGACAATAACAGAACACCACTGGCCATCACATACAGCCCCCAGCTAAAACCTCTCCAGCGCATTATCCACGATCTACAACCTATCCTGGAAAATGATCCCTCACTCTCACAGACCTTGGGAGGCAAGCCAGTCCTTGCTTACAGACAACCCCCCAACCTGAAGCAAATACTCACCAGCAACTACACACCACACCACAGAAACACCAACCCAGGAACCAATCCCTGTAGCAAACCTCGTTGCCTACTCTGTCCCCATATCTACTCTGGCGACACCATCAGAGGACCCAACCACATCAGCCACACCATCAAGGGCTCATTCACCTGCACATCCACTAATGTTATATATGCCATCATGTGCCAGCAATGCCCCTCTGCCATGTACATTGGCCAAACCGGACAGTCCCTCCGCAAAAGAATAAATGGACACAAATCGGACATCAGGAATGGTAACATACATAAGCCAGTAAGTGAACACTTCAATCTCCCTGGTCATTCTATTACAGATTTAAAAGTCACTATCATTGAACAAAAAAACTTCAGAAACAGACTGCAAAGAGAAACAGCAGAACTACAATTCATTTGCAAATTCAACACCATTAATCTGGGCTTGAATAGGGACTGGGAGTGGCTGGCTCATTACAAAAGCAGCTTTTCCTCTCCTGGAATTGACACCTCCTCATCTGTTATTGGGAGTGGACTACATCCACCCTGATTGAATTGGCCCTGTCAACACTGGTTCTCCACTTGCGAAGTAACTCCCTGCTCTCCATGTGTCAGTATATAATGCCTGCATCTGTAACTTTCACTCTATGCATCCGAAGAAGTGAGGTTTTTACTCACGAAAGCTTATGCCCAAATAAATCTGTTAGTCTTTAAGGGTACGTCTACACTACGCGATTAATCCGAATTTAGATAATTCGAATTTGGTAAACAGGTTGTATTAATTCGATTGTATGCGGCCACACTAAGCACATTAATTCGGTGGTGTGCGTCCATGTACTGGGGCTAGCGTCGATTTCTGGAGCGTTGCACTGTGGGTAGCTATCCCATAGCTATCCCATAGTTCCCGCAGTCTCCCCTGCCCATTGGAATTCTGGGTTGAGATCCCAGTGCCTGATGGGACCAAAACATTGTCGCAGGTGGTTCTGGGTACAGCCTCACCCCTCCCTCCCTCCCCCCGTCCCTGCATGAAAGCAACGGACGGCAGACAACCATTTCGCGCCT
>NW_020714340.1:0-915 GCF_002925995.2 Terrapene triunguis | reverse complement strand
ATGAAAGCAACGGACGGCAGACAACCATGTCGCGCCTTTTTTCCTGGCTGAACGCAGCAGACTCCATACCACGGCAAGCATGGAGCCCGCTCAGCTCAAGACAGCAGTCATGAACATTGTAAATACCTCGCGCCTTATCGTACAGTTTATGCTGAACAAGAACCTTGAAAACCAGGCGGAGAGGAGCAGGCTACAACAGCGCGGCGACGAGAGTGATGAGGATATGGACATGGAATTCTATCGAACCGCGGGACCCGGTGCTTTGGAGATCATGCTGTTAATGGGGCAGGTTATAGGCATGGAACGCCGATTCTGGGCACGGGAAACAAGCACAGACTGGTGGGACCGCATAGTGTTGCAGGTGTGGGACGATTCCCAGTGGCTGCGGAACTTTCGCATGCGTAAGGGCACTTTCATGGAACTTTGTGACTTGCTTTCCCCTGCCCTGAAGCGCCAGAATACCAGGATGAGAGCAGCCCTCACAGTTGAGAAGCGAGTGGCAATAGCCCTGTGGAAGCTTGCAACGCCAGACAGCTACCGGTCAGTGGGGAATCAATTTGGAGTGGGCAAATCTACTGTGGGGGCTGCTGTGATACAAGTAGCCAAAGCAATCACTGAGGTGCTGCTACACAAGCTAGTGACTCTGGGGGATGTGCAGGTCATAGTGGATGGCTTTGCTGCAATGGGATTCCCTAACTGTGGTGGGGCGATAGATGGAACCCACATCCCTATCTTGGCACCGGAGCACCAGGGTACCCAGTACGTAAACCGCAAGGGGTACTTTTCAATGGTGCTGCAAGCACTGGTGGATCACAAGGGACGTTTCACCGACATCAACGTGGGGTGGCCGGGAAGGGTTCATGATGCACGCGTCTTCAGGAACACTAATCTGTTTAAACGGCTGCAGCAAGGGAC
>NW_020714339.1:0-21987 GCF_002925995.2 Terrapene triunguis | reverse complement strand
CTTGAATGCCAGCAAACACCGGGACCATACGCTGCCAGGCTTTGTCATGCAATGATACCAGATTACTTGCTGCAAGCATGGCGTGGTCAAGTGTCCTACCATGGAGGACGGAATAAGGCTGCACTGCCCAGAAACCTTGTGGCAAGGCTTTTGGAGTACCTCCAGGAGAGCTTCATGGAGATGTTCCTGGAGGATTTCCACTCCATCCCCAGACAAGTTAACAGACTTTTCCAGTAGCTGTACTGGCCGCGAATGCATCCCAAGTCCTCAGGGCAAAGTAATCATTAAAAAACGCTTGCTTTTAAAACAAGTTTTATATTTTAAAAGGTAAACTCACCTGAGGTCCCTTCCATGGGGTCATGGTCTTGGATACTGACTTGGGAGGGTTGGGAGGGTACTTCAGTCAGGCTGAGAAAAAGATCCTGGCTGTTGGGGAGAACGGCGTGCTGGGTGCTCTCCGCAAGCTCGTCCTCCTCTTCCTCCTCCTCCTCCTCTTCCCCGTCCGCAGAATCCTCAGGTGTAGCTGATGAGATTATCCCCGCCTCGGAATCCATGGTCAGAGGTGGGGTAGTGGTGGCGGCCCCCCCTAGAACTGCATGCAGCTCGGCGTAGAAGCGGCATGTCCGCGACTCTGACCCGGAGCGACCGTTTGCCTCCTTTGTTTTTTGATAGGCTTGTCTGAGCTCCTTCACTTTCACGCGGCACTGATCTGAGTCCCTATTGTGGCCTCTCTCCATCATGCCCTTGGAGATTTTTTTCAAAAGTTTTGGCATTTCGTCTTTTCAAACGAAGTTCTGCTAGCACTGAATCCTCTCCCCATATAGCGATCAGATCCAGTACCTCCCGTACGGTCCATGCTGGTGCTCTTTTTGGATTATCGGCCTGCATCGTTACCTGTGCTGATGAGCTGAGCTATCTGTGGTCACCTGTGCTCTCCACGCTGGGCAAACAGGAAATGAAATTCAAATGTTCGCGGGGCTTTTCCTGTCTACCTGGCCAGTGCATCCGAGTTCAGATTGCTGTCCAGAGCGGTCACAATGGTGCACTGTGGGACAGCTCCTGGAGGCCAATATCATCGAATTGCGGCCACACTAACCCTAATTCGAAATGACAATATCGATTTTGGCGCTACTCCGCTCGTCGGGGTGGAGTACAGAAATCGATTTTAAGAGCCCTTTATTCGAAATAAATGGCTTCGTTGTGTGGATGGGTGCAGGGTTAATTCGATTTAACGCTGCTAAATCCGAATTAAAGTCATAGTGTAGACCAGGCCTGTATCCGCAAAAAGAACAGGAGTATTGTGGCACCTTAGAGACTAACAAATTTATTTGAGCATAAACTTTCGTGGGCTACAGCCCACTTCATCGGATGCTGTAGCCCACGAAAGCTTATGCTCATATAAATTTGTTAGTTTCTAAGGTGCCACAAGTACTGCTGTTATTTTTTCTTAAATGGATGTCACTTAATACTGTAACATACCAGTGGAGGCTCAAATAATTTAAGCAACGATTTAAACCACTGTAGGTACATCTACACTAAGAATTTGCATCAGTTTAGCTAGATTGATTTAGTTAAATTGATACTACTATTTCTAATGTAGACAAGCCTTGAGATATCCCATTTTGGTGCACCTTAATATTACACAACAACAAAAGCCAGATTGGTAACAGCATATCTGTTGCTTGGAATATGAGTTTCAAATGCTTGTCGCAAACACAAAATAGACAGGATATCCATTCACTAATTAATTAACAGACAACCTCAAAACCACATTCATATTTATGAGAGAAACTAGTGGTTTGGTGAAGCAAAGTGCTTTCAAAGTTTTCAGTTCCCCAGCAGCATCTTTTAAATTGTAATAATTGCTGTTTAACTTCTATAACAGTGATAAGCCTTTTTTTAAAGTTAAAAAAAACTGTTTTTACCAACAAGTTCTGGCAAGTTCTTCAGTGCCCAATTAACCTGATCAAGGTACCTTGAAAGAGGATTCCCAGACTGCTTGGCTGAATTAACACAACCTGTCTAATTAGATGGCATCATTTATATTTTACCTTCTTTTTTCAAATATTTGCAATGTAAATGCCCTAAAATGCTCTTTCTACATCATCATAAATATTCAATTAATTGTTCAACACCTATTGTTAATTTATACTTAATAAAATTATTCTTAGATGCTGAGGCATTATCCTCATCCCTGTGGAAGACAAGAAACTAAAAAGCATAACTTTCTTCAAAAAGGTGTGAAAGAAAAGGCTCTGAGGAATTTAAAACGAGTTCATTAATTCTACTGGCTGCAATGTTGCAAAATGCAATTTATGAGTTCTTTTAGCAAATTAGATTGTATTTTTGATGTGTAAATATGACGATGCATACAAAAAATCTTTCCAAGAGTAATTAACTAACCTGGGACTTTGTGCTTTCTTACAAAACTTAACGTTCCAAGCTATGAGATAGCTAAAAGGCAAAGCTGGGAGAATTGAGTAAAAAAATTGCCACATCAAAATTTTTTTGAAAGGATCTCTGCTCTTGTGGACCTTGCTGAAACTATAGTTCAAGGAATGGAATGTTCACAAAAGGTGACTGACAAGACATATTGATATGTCTAGTTGTGTAAAGAACAGGTACAGCATAAGTGACAGCAGAGCAAGCTTCTCTATGTCATCTCACGAATGGGGATGAAAGTGAGCTGACTTTGGCTCAATCCAGGTAAGACTAAGATTATGATGGTAGTTTTGAGGAAGTAATCAGAGGAACTGGATCAACTCATCTAAAGGTGTTTGTCCACGATTTGTTACTCTGCTTTGCAGTATAGGAAACCAATCCAGCAAGGTCATCTGCATGGGCAGCTCCATTGATTTCAATGTTCAGGGGGTGGAGCTCATCCACCTCTCCAAGGTTGATCTTGCTACCATGTGGCATGCCGGTAATTGTTGTTCTTCAGGGTACATTGCAAATCCTACCCATTTGTTCAGGCTCTTTGGGGACAGTTGGTGGATAACTTTTTTTTGGGGTGGTAGGTTTTGGGAGCATATGTTGGAATATTTTTTCCCAAGTATTGATTTATTCAAGGAGCACTTCGTGGGGACTGTGTTATCTTCTGGAGTTACTTTTGTGACATGAATTGACTGATTTTCTTTTAATTAACATGGAGCCTAGTGTTTGGGATAGGTTCTTTTATTTTTATATAAATCAAAATAAACACATGAAATATTTAGCAAATGCTTTCAAAAATCCACCTTCTAAATTACGTTAGCTAAGGTAAATGATGTTAAAATGATGAGGTAATCTGTGGCTTTAATCCTCTGTTTCAGTCTCTGACACTACAAGAGAAATAACCTTGGCATTCCCTCTTCAAATGGAATATCTTACTCTCAGTGCATTATGTGACAATATAAGGGAGACAAGGTGGGTGAGGCAATATATTTTATTGGACCAGCTATGTCGCTGAAAAGGACAAGCTTTCGAGTTTACAGAGAGCTCTTCTTCATGGCTGGGAAAGGTACTCAGGAGTGTCACAGCTAAATACAAAGTGGAACAGATTGTTTAGCATAAGGCATTAACATGTTGTAAGAGACCATTCAAGGCAAAGTGGACTGTTAATATCTTGGCAGTCATAGGACAAAGGAGGGCTAGTGGGTTATAGATTGTTTTAATGACCCGTAAATCTGTTGACTTTATTAAGTCCATGATTTTTTTTGTCTCACAAAGTTATGAATTTAAACTCCCAAGCTTGTCTTTTGAAGGTGATGTGCAAGTTTCCCTTGAGGATGAGGACTAAGAAGTCAGATACAGAGTGATTGTTTTGTGAGACGTATTCACCCATGGATCATATGGTGTTTTTGTCTTTTATCATTTTTCTATGTGACTTCATTTGAGAGCATAGCGAATGTCTTGTTTCTCACTCATACAGTTGTTATTGGGGGCGTTTATTGCAATGGATGAGATACATCACATGTTGTGATAGTTATGTGTAGAACTCATGGATCTTGAATGGTACGTTTTCAAAAGTCCCATTTTCAAGAATGACTTAGATTCCAGTGGCCAATTTTTAAAGGGGTTTAAATGCCTAAAGATGCAGATAGGTGCTTTAAACTCATTTCAAAAGTCCTTTGATTTGGCAAGGGGGTTATTCTATTATTTCACACAGTATAATTTCATCTAAACATTTTTAAAATTTCCTTGTTTCCAAATTTTCATAGTAATTAAAAAACTGAATAATCTATTTTTGAATCAATCCATTTTAATACTGTATTAAAGTAACTGGTAAGTTTTTCTGACACAACTATTAAAAAATAAGTTTCTTTTGTCTTTTCTTTTTATCAGAAAACTCAGAGTGGTCTTATTATGCTTACTTAACATGTAAGTTTTAGCCTGATTTTCATACTGCTAATGGACTCTTAAAAAGTCTTAAACAAGTGTATTTCAAAGAACAAGAAATGAGAAATGGTAAAGGAGTGGGGGGGGGGGGGAAGGAAAGAGAGGAAAGAACCAGCAAGCTTTTCTTTTTGAGGGAATGGGATAGATGAAAAGTAAAGAGACTCATCTATTCCTTTCAACTCTAAATGCAGATATATACTACAAGATATAAAAAGAAAAGCCTCAGATAATAAAAGAAAGTGATTCCAGAGATAAAAATTAGCCAAATGAGAAATCTTGCTCTTGGGGATCATTAAAGCAAATGTTTCGTACTGGGACTATATAATTGAGAAGGAAGTGGCATCTTCCTAAAACAGTATAAAGTAAAGCACTGAATCTGCTACCATGTTAAAGGAACACACACACACACACACACTTTTATGAGGATTAAAAGTTCATGAAAGCAAGAGCTGGGGGGGAAACCCACCCAGTTAGTAAGATTTTCTTTCTTTTTTTTCTCTGAAAGAAAAATTCTTCAGGCTTTGGAGCCTTTAGCAAACAGAAGAAAATTCAATAAAGAAATGTTAAAGTGAGAAATAATGAGGGTAATAGAACATAATCAAATACTCGGTACTAAAACTCAAATTACCGTTACGGTATGTAGAAAAAATTATACTTAGATGTGTTCTATTTATTGTCCGAGGCTTACAATGACTCTGTCTTGAAAATAAAAATTTAAATAACTGAAATCATTAAGAACCAATATGCACTTAGTTGAAGCTGTTCTGTCATTATTTGTTTTAGGCTAATAAAATTTCCTTTTTCTCTCTGATAGGAAACAAATTGTCACCTAAAAATATTAAGCATTTGGTACTATGTTCAGTAATACCAGATTCCTTCTCACTTCCAAGCTATGCATAGGGTTGCCAGGCATCCGGTTTTCAAAGGGACCCTGGCGACTCCGGTCAGCATCGGTCAATAAAAGTCTGGTTGGCGGTGCAGCAGGGCTAAGGCAGGCTCCCTGCTTGCCCTGGCTCTGTGTGGCTCCCCGGAAACGGCCGGCATGTCCAGCCCCTAGGCACAGGGTTGATCAGAGGGGCTCCGTGCGCTGCTCCCGCCCCCAGCATAATCTCCGCAGCTCCCATTGATTGGAAACTGTGGCCAATGGGAGCTGCACGGGTGGTGCCTGCAGGTGCATGCACTGCGCAGAGACGCCTGGCCACGCCTCCACCTAGGGCCCAGACATGGTGGCCGCTTCTGGGAGCAGCGCAGAGCCAGGACAGGCAGGGAGCCTGCCCTAGCCCTGCTGTGCCGCCGACTGGGAGCCCCCTGAGATAAGCGCCACCTGGCCGGAGCCCGCACTCTGAACCTCGTGCCCCAGGTCGGAACCCCCTCCTGCACCCTAACTCCTTCTAGACCCCAAACCCCCTGCCGCAGGTCAGAACCCCCTCCCGCACTTCAAACCCCTCAGCCCCAGCCCAGAGCACCCTCCTGCACTCCAAATTCCTCATCCCCAGCCCCACCCCAGAGCCCATACCCCCAGCTGGAGCCGTCACACCCTCCCGCACTCCAACCCCCTGCCCCAGTCCAGAGCCCCCTCCCACACCCTGAACCCCTCATTTCTGGCCCCGCCCCAGAGCCTGCACCCCCAGCCAGAGCCCTCACCTCCTCCTGCACCTCAACCCCCTGCCCCAGCCCAGTGAAAATGAGTGAGGGTGGGGGAGAGCGAGTGATGAAGGGAGGGGGGCTGAAGCGAATGGGGGTGGGGCCTCGGGGAAAGAGCGGGGCAGGGGGCGGGGCAAGGTGTTTGGTTTTGTGTAATTAAAAAGGCAACCCTTGCTATGCAGATTCTTCTAACCCCATGTAAATGTATTTGTGAGGGTCAGGGTTCATTTATAGCATGAAAGTTGGGCAGATTGATCTGTCTGCTACCTATCTTTGGTGAATCAGGCTCTCAGTGTGTGATTTCTCTGTAAATTAAGCGGATATGGTTTTCTTTCTAATTGGGGTCGTCCTCTCTGTAGTGTCGTCTTCTGCGTGTCTGCACAGTATCCTGCCTTTGGAAGAACTTTTTCTTCCTGTATTCTCCTTTATTTTTTTGCCTCATCAACTAGCCATCCCTTTGAAAATTTTATACAGGTCTTATCCATAGTTTATACTTCTTTATTTCTTTCACCCTCTGTTTTTATTTAGTATCTAAGGGCTTGATCTCATTAAAGTCATTGGAAAAGTCCACTGGATTTCAACAGCAGCATCATTGGACCCTTAAATAGGGAAAGTGGAAAGGAAATATGCTTGTATGGAAAATGCTACACAAAATAAGGTTTTCTTGCATTACTATAATACATAATTCCCCCAGTGGGCAAATAGTTACATATGTAACCTTCACTTATGCTAATGAGTAAAACACATATGTTGTACCACATTTAAAGCAAAGAACTAAATTTCTTTGTCAAAACTGAGATTAAAAATATCACCTGGCGTTCCAGGATTTGTCCTCCTCTTTTCTCACTTTCTTCCAATAAACTGTGTGTTTTCTTTAGCATTTGTCAAAGTTATTTTTTACTTGACTTTCTGCCTATCTATTCTAAACTGAGCTATTCTTAAAGCACACAGGACAGCTCTTTTGTGCTCACAAACCTGAAACACACAGTCTTCAGGTTATAACATATATTCCAGAAATGACATTTCAGAGAGAGGTTTCTTGAAAGCTACATTTTCAAAAGTTATATTATCTACATATGGACCCTCTCCTCATCAGAAGTACAACTCAGCTAAACTGCACAGGCTTTGGGAAGCTGCTCAGAATGAGATTATGGTGCCGTTATCTAATTCCTGTCATTCCCTTAGGGTTTCTACAGCTCCTTTTGCTGCAGTGTAAATATTCTGATATTCAGAAATGGAATTTTGAATTGCTCTTCATTTTGAACTCAGCAGATGATATTCCAATAGTGTGTGAGCAACTTCAAGCAAGTTTAGAGGGTTTTTTGGCTGGGGTGTGAATCACTTAGTATGAATTTCTGGTATAGATCACACTTCCTTTACTGTATTTGGCCTTTCCAGAGAATACAAACTGCTTTGGGTGACTATGGACAGAGAGATCCCCAGCTAACATCTAGCATGTCAACAGCTCAGCACTCAGACTGATTTTTAGCTTAATGGCCACAATTCTGAATGAAATCGTACTGGGAAAGTGTGACCCTGTCTGGATTCGAAACTACTGTAACTGGAAATCATTATATGTTTCTCAACGTAGAATGTTGTAAGAACACTTCTAGTCTATGGAGTGCACCTCACCAAATTAGTTGCTCCATCTCATAGCCCTTTGTAAACATCTCCTGTACTACATGTTCAGTAATGGATACAGTATGTACCTTAAATACTTTTTAAAGTGTTTAACCGCACCCTCCCCACACACACAAATAAATTGAGTCTTACCAACACACATATTGGACGGAATATATTGTAAAGAGCAACTTTGCATTGATAAAACTTCTTCTTGTCCTTCTCTTGTCTTTTATTATATTGTAATGAATCCATAACCATGCAGAACTTCATGGGTGTCATTATGTTGAACAACATGGCCACAGCCTTCATGATGACAGCAGATGTAGAGCCCAGAATTTCCTGCTCCCACAACACAGGCTGCTATTATTATCCAAGTTGGCTTCTTTTTATTCCTTTCCAGGAATAGGTCCATTTGTTCAACAGACTACATAGTCTGCCTGCATTTTTTTTTCTGGATAGAACACGTTAGAGATGATGTATTAAAACTTCTAGAATTAAATATTTCTCAGGATGAAGATTGGCTGGATACGGCCCTAATTTGGGTTGTA
The DNA here is from genome assembly GCF_002925995.2 of Terrapene triunguis. NCBI lineage: Eukaryota > Metazoa > Chordata > Testudines > Emydidae > Terrapene > Terrapene triunguis. The sequence continues at coordinate 13,795 of NW_020714339.1, read as the reverse complement.
TTAAATCTTCCTGCATTAGCTATTTCCCAGAGTGAAACATGTCTGTGTTGAGGGATAGCAGTTGTGAAATTGAAAAGGCTGCCATACAGTAAAAGATGGGGGTCTTATCTCCTTCGCATTAAAAACACTGAGGGTGAAATCCTGGCTCTACTGAAGTTCAATGGAAAACTTCCATTGACTTCAATAGGTCCAGGATTTCACCCTGGAAGTTTTGCCATTGTCTTCAGTGGTTGCAAGATAAGGACCCTAATGCTGATCTTCAAAAACATTACCTTTGTTGCCCCTTTAACTGGAGAAAGCAAAGGATCTGCATTAGGAAAGCTGCTATTCACAGGAGTAATCCTTACTCACTTGGCTACTCCCAGTGACTTCAGTGAGATTAGACATGAGAGAAAGGGCTGCTCATGGGGGGTAGAGATTAGCACAGTATGTCCTAACTTGCTGTAATGCACCCTCACCTTTGACTTGGGTTGGATAATTTATGGAGCAATTACTTTGCCCATAGCAAAATAGCACACAAAAACAATGTTAAATATCAGTAAGATCAAACATTCTACATGTAGCATAGCTGCACAGGCTCCTTTTACAGGCTCTTCTGTGTCTCATCATCACTAGCGCACACACCATGTGAAGTGGCAAATGCTAGTAACTAATGGGTATTTTTTTTTATTGAATAGCAGAATAAATAGGCACATAAAGCTTCCTGCAAAGGTTACTGCTGCCTTTCAGCTATTGCAACTCACTGGGGTACCCTTTCAAAGAGAAATGTAGGGTCCAGAAGTAAGCACACAACCTTTCGTTGTTAGTAGGATTTCTGTATTTTTTCTAAGTGCTGCTTGTTTAATTTGCCTCATTGTGGAAATCCATTTCTTTCTTTTTTCTTCCTTTTTTCACTAAATAAATATATTTTGTTTGCAGAATACTTCTTTTTTTAAACTGATTTCAAAATCATTTGGTGTTCTTCACCCTAGTATATAAACATGATAGTTGACAGTGTACCACATGTGCAGAATGATAAAGGATCGATGTTTAATTCCAGGAGATTATTTTACCTTGCTACAGTGAGGGAAAACTAAATCTTGTACTTTGATTAAATATCAAAAATGTATATGATCCTCAATTTGCAAAGGAACAAATGCTGCAAAACCCATATTTTTTTCTTTTGATGCCACTCAAAGACTTAAAGGAGGGCATGTTATTAGCAGAAATATATTATTGGACAATTTAAAAAATAAATTTGCTTAGAAAATTCAATACCCCAAAGCATCATTCGTGTCTCTTGAAATGAGCATGACTTTTGCTAAGAAAGCTACTCCCTGTGATCTGCAGTCATCTCTCACATATTGTGTCTAGAGAAACACCTGAAGGGAACGATACAGTAACTGTGATGAGAGACTGGGTTTTAATGGAAAAACAATTATAAAAATCATTGTTGAAAAGTTTTCCAAAGCTCTGTGAAAGCCATCTAGCTCTGGATACATTGAGACACAGGCATTTCCCACTGCCTCTATTTAAAGTGCATGACAGCTAGAACTTCACTCTGAGAGAGCTCTGATCTTTATTGTGACCAGCATGTAATTCAATTAAACGTTTGGGCTTAAAGGATCTGACTCTGTGCCTTCTTTTATGCAAGTGTATTATTTATTCCTTGTTTTTTTTTTCTTTTTGCCATTTCCTTCCAGGATAGTTATTTGAATGGTTGTTTTATTGAAACTCCTTGTAGCACAAAATCCTCTGAATTATTTTTAACAGGTTTTGTTTTGGTTTAAGCTGATAATAGAGCACAATCTGGCACTTGAGTTCTTTATTTCTTAGGTTTCAAAATATATTCAAAATAACAAATCCATTCATAGTTGGTGTCACTTTAGCACATAGGACAAAATTAAAGACAAAATGTATTTTCCAAAAATTGGCTCAACATCAGGGTTCGGAACCCTTTATGCAAGCCATGATGCATACGCTTAATGAAAAGAGGGTCCCTGCCAGAACAAGCTTCCAGTCTAAGGCCTCAGTTCTGCAATTCACTGTGCATGGGAGGGCTCACAATAGTGGGGTTCTGCCCAGGAACAATGAATTACAGGATCAGGGGCCATGTGTGATTGCTGTGGATCAGCAGAAGCTTCTTTTTTTCCTCTTTATCACCCCATTTTAAAACAAATGGTTTGCTTCTCTGTGAAGCTGAAATGCGCTTGTCTGAGGGACTGTATATCTATAAGTCCGCTGCTGTTTTTGAAACACTGAAAATGTTCTCCCATTTTAAAGTCTGTCTAATAGGGACAATGCTCACAGAGGCCTTTTAAAGTGGGAAAATAATCTTTTGAAAACAAGCGTTTGCCCAGAGCAAATACAAATGGTAGCTCTGAATCGTGTTCCGGGGCTTTTAAGTGGCAGCGCTTCAGGACCCAAATTCAGCCAGATATTTAAACACATGAGAGTGCTCCCATTGGCTTCATTGTTAGACAAATGCTTAAGTACCTTGATGAACTGGGCCCCTGAGCTGCTTGCCCTGCAGGGTAAATTCCATCAAAAACATCGAATTTTTGTTCTCATCTAACAGGACAAGTGGAATTTTGAAGGATTTAGGGCTGTATATCAGCCCAGAGAATAAATTCCATTCTTAATGCAGTCAGTCAAAGGATACATAAGCAGAAATAGCAAAGTGGCTTAAGCTGAAGGGTGATGATCATGTTGGATATGCTGTATATATGGCATGCTTAATTGTGAGATAGTGATACCTTGACGACAAGGGCACGAACAGGGTAAAGACATTACATGTTGCCTTTTCCATGCATAAACAAATAGTACATGTTTGAATTTTTTCTCCTACTAGAAACTGTCAGTGTTTGTTTAGTTTATGTTCCAAGCCAAATGAGGAGAGATGTGCAATTTTGGATTCAAATTGGATATCAGTTCATCATTTGATGTAATTTTCTTTAGACTAACAGAAATATTATCAAAACCCACTGTAAAAAGCTCTTTTAATGAGGGCAGTTGCTGCTTCATTTTCAAGGTTGTGGGTAGAGTTTAGTAATATCCCTAGAGATGGGACACTAAAGGAAGTGGCTGAAACCTGTATGAAGAAGTGTGATGGGAAAATTTAGGGTCTTTTGAGACACCATACAACTGTATCCATCCAACAACTGTCAGCATTAAAGAATCATGGAATCTGATAGAGCTGGGGGAAAATATTGTGGATATTCTTGTGAATAAAATGCATCAATTTATTTCACTGGTATTCATAGATCTCATTTTCCCCACCATATTTGCAAAATATATGGATGATAGTTTTTATTCACAAGAATAGTTGTGGAAAGCAAGTGTGCTATGAATACTTGTACAGATAACTATTTCACAAGAATATTGGTAACCCACTTGCTTTTAGTTGCATTTTATTTTCCAAGACTGGTGAAAAGCAAAGCAGGAATAGGAAGAAGGAAGTGTGTTGGGATCATCTGTGTTGCTGTACCTGAGCAGATCATGAAGCTCAATTACAAATGCCCAGTAAAATCCATTAGAAGGGGGGTTGGTAGATTAGTGAGCAGATTCAGAAGCTGCTTGACACCAGTATAGAAGTGTCCATGTAGGACAACCAATTCTTCATGAAAACAATGGGAGCTTCTGGGTGCTGAGCCCTTCTGAAAATCTGGCCACTTCATTTAGATGCCTAAATGAGAGGTGAGCTCTCTGGAAAATCTGCTCCCAAATGTGTGTGCCACGCACTTGAAAATCTGACCTTTAGAAATCATCTTAGAAAGAGATCAGAGGGGAAATAATGTGTCTGTGTAGCTGTATAGAATTACACACAAAAGTATGTTGAAAGAACATCACGGTTGTGTAAAGTTCAGTTCTCAGAAGTTATGGAATGCCCAAATTAAGGTTCCTTATGGAACCTTAACTTGGCCTGCTTCTCCGTATGCATTATTATGTAGTCTTTAAATGCATGGTCACACATCATATTTTCCACATTCAGTTGACCAACCAATCACTCCCCATTCCAACCTCCTGCATCCCCACTGGGCTCCCAGTTCCAGCCTCCTTGCCTAGCCAGTTCCAGTCTTCTCCTTCCAACCTCACTCTGGTTCCTTGTCCAATCTCAGTCCCACTCCTTCATTTGTGTCAGGGTGCTTTCTTCTCTTTGCTCCCTAGGCACAAGCAAATTTCTTTCCTGACAATTAAAGTTTCACAAATCACAAGCAACTGAAAACAGGATCTTATAGAACATGTCAGGCAACCTCAACTATAAATGGTTCTTCCAACTTTACGTATAATAAAGGACTATACACTATATGAATATACATAACATATGTTGAGTACTTTACACTGTGATGCAAAAATTTAAAATCATGCCTCAAAGAATGTGTTCTCCAGTCCGGAAGGGCAGTAGATCTCTCAGAGTTAACACTGATTTTTTTTAATGGAAATTTGCCCCAGACATTTTATTTTTTCCTTTGAAGTCTTTTTGCTGGACTGTACCAATTTGTGACCTAAAACCCAGGCTTGCTATTTCTTACATCCCAGATTTAACCCAATATTAATTAAAGGATCACAATACACTATTTTCCTAACTTTTTTCTTCTTCAGAACTTTATGCTATTTTTAGAATGGCTGTTTCTGATTACGACTAAATCTCATTGACTTGCTTTATTTTCAGACATTTAGAACAAAGGTTTTTAATATTTTTCGCTTGTCGACCTCAGCTTGACTTTCAAGAAAAACTGTTGGCTATTTCTACATATTAAAAACGATAGTACAAAGAATAGGTTTATTAAGGTAAGAGTACAGCTGGGTGAATATTTACTTGCAAACTTTGTTTTTTTCAAATTCTGAATTGCTTTTCCTTTTGGCCATTATTTGTAGCCCATTTCATTCACTTTTCTGCAAAGGTTGAATACAATTATTCATGCTTGGAAAAGTACCTTGCGATATACAATACAGGCTTTGTATGTTTGGGAGTTAGAAGAGGCAGGGAGAAGGGTGGCAACAATAATATTAGTAAAGTGTTTTTGCTAACAAAATAAGGGTCTTAGATTTCAATGGGACTCCTCACATAAGTGGGACTCCTCTATCTGTTCACTGATAGAAGCAAGAGGTCTGAAGTCTGTCCCTAAATGATAAGCAGAAGTGAGGAAGACAAAGGCATTATAAGAGGGATTTTTAAGCAGTTGAAGTGGAAGGATGTGTTAGGTGACTGATGACATCATGACATGAAATGGAGACTAGTGGGTTCAGTCCATGCACTTGGCATATTTGCAGTATACACAATAACTCCCCTGGCCAGCAAATATTCTTAGACCTAGTTCAAAAATAGGAAACCAGAACAAAAAAAAAAGTGGAGGGAGAGGGCAAAAGTTTAGCTTTTTTTGTGATTAGTTCATCCTGTGTTTTCATCAGCTCTAATGGGTATTTATCTGTAGTGTGAAACCGCCCATTCAGGGTCAGAGCCCCATTGTGTTAGGTACTGTGGATTAGAGCTGATGTGTAGTGCCTTGTCCTCCTGGCTAGACATGCCGCCTCTCCCACTTCACAGGCATTCACACACCTAACAAGGACACAGTTTGATGTGTGCATTTTTTGGTTTGATCCTAACTAGTGCTCAAGAGAGATACTAGACCCAGCAACCCATAATGCAGTAATTTAGTTTTAATGACTCTAGCTGTATATTTGTTTTTGGCTGCTTTCTTTTTCTAACAGTGGTAGTATTTATGATGGTCATCATAATGAAGCATAGTAGTTAACAGCCCATTAAGATGAATGAGGGGAATGTAACTTCTCTGCTGGTGTTGTAAGGTCAGATTCATGAAAGGTATAAACAAATAGATGATTTTTGTTTGTAGATGTTTTTTAACGAATAAATGGCATGTGTATATTTTGGATATCCGTAAGCCTGCTCAAATGAGTTGGTGATCTTCAGCAGAACACTGAGTTTTAATAAATAGTTCTAATGAGGATTGAATTTCTGTACAGACAGACATAGTGACATATCATCATATTGTGCTGGTATCTCTTATAACAGAGTGTTCTATTTACAGCAATTCAATTATTATTGCCTAGAAAGATTCATTTCATATTATTTTAAAAAGGCAAAGCAAACAAGAATGTTATTGAGTATTAAAATTCTTCTCACAAAAAATGACTGACTACCTAAAAGGGCCCAGTCCTGTAAAGTGCGGAGATGCTGCTGATGGAATTGAGACTGCAGAATTGGACCCCATATGGGTCGGCTAGCTAGTTTTCATTGCAGTAAGTTTATTGATTAGTTGATGACTGACATGCATATTTAATTCAACTAATCTACAAACAAAATGTATCTTCTTGTTAAATGATGGCCATAGAACACGAAGGTGTCCAGCACCTGCCCAGCAGTAGGCTTATACTGTGTGCCACAGTGTAGTAGCGCCATTATGAGAGCCCAAGTCTTGCTACTACACTGGTTTTTGTTTGTTTGTTTTTTGCCATGTAGACATACTCTAAGAGGTCTGGAAGGCAGTGGGAACACAGGGATCAGACAAACTGTTTTTTAAAATTATTATTGTTTCCCTTTCTTCACCAAATGCTTTTCTAATACTTTACTTCTGCAGTATATAATGGACAGTACAGGCACAAAAGCCGAGTATTGTTATTACTATTAGCTATCTGAGCAGGTGGGGAGTGGGCTAGGATCACTTCTCTAAAAGGTACTAATCAGTCTGATGCCAGGACTTACATGGGTGCCCAATGCAGGGGAAGGTGTAAGGAGCCCCCCTAGATCCTAACTTGCACATCCTGTAGCCAAGCCAGATAGAACTGCATACCCCATGGTTATGAGAAGCCAAAGTCTGTTTCTTCCCTACTCTCTCAGGAGTACCCAACACTACAAAGTGGACAAGGATGCGTGGACAAGAGCCTGGTCTATGACTCTGCCCCCTTCCCAACTGAGTGCAGGAAGTTGTACAAATAACAGATTTTTCAGTTCACTGGCAGTTCTGAAAAGTTTTAAAAAATTGTTTCAAGTCAACCTAAATTTTTTTTTTGGCAAATGAAAGAGTAAATAATAAAAATAAGAAATGGTGTGTGGGCAAGGGTGGTGATAAGGGGAGATGAAATGAAATGCTTTTAGATTTTGAGCAGTTTAAAATTTTTAATTTTAAAACATATTAAAAGAAAATTTGAAACAAAAAGTTGTTTCAAATGTTTGAAAATGTGGAAATGAAACATTTCTAATGGGGGAATTAATTTTTTTAGTTTTTTTCCCCTCAACTGAAATAATTCAGCAAAATTTGCACAAATTCATTAAATGTTTGTGTCACTGAATCTCTGTTTTTCACTGAAAAAGTTGCGGTCAACAAATTTCATCCAGCTCTAATTGGTGAGGTGCAAGTAACAGCCCACAAAGGAATGTAGTGTTGGACCTGCTGCCTCTGTATACCAGAGAGCTTTGTGAGGCACTTTCACTATAGCCTATACCTAAATGGCACAATCTAGTCCTCTACGAAGCAATTATATAATTATTGCCTCCCCCCACTCCCACAGACACACACGTCTCCCATCTTTTTTAAAGAAAACATTTGCACTGCTGGATAATTTTAGTACCTGAGTAGCTACCATCAAAGGGCACAATTCACTTTAAAGAAAAAAGAAATATGTTCAGGCCTACGTTGCAGATGGTCATGCCGGGCTGTTGAAGGCCTCTGTGGCATTGTGTGGGATTCTATAGTATGGAAGCCAAATGTTGTCTATTACTGATTTGGGCCCAAAATGTTCCATTTAAACTGAGACTGAAGAGATGTTTAATTTATACTGTCAGAATAAAGCATGGCTTCATTCTCTCCCCCCCCCCCCAGCTTGCTTTCTCTCATTGGAGAAGACCATCTGTTTGTCAAGGGAAGTTGGAAAATAATATTCAACATGAGATTTGCACTGAAATTCTGACACCTAGTAACTGCAGTTATGAAAGCAACTATCTATAATGTATCAAATTCATTTATATTTTAATTCCAATTCATCAGTGTCAAAAATATATATATTTTTTTCTTCTATTCCTGGGTGATACTTATAATAGTCTAATGTGTTCTGGACATTAACAAAAAGGAACTGTGTTGGTGTTTTGTTATTAAACAATGGGCTGTTGTTGAGAGAGGCTGCCAAGACTTTTGTTTGTTTGTTTTCCTAAGACATAACTAGTATTTCAGTAATTATAATTAATGCATTCTGTGTCCCTTTAAAATGACCCCTGGTCCAGTAACAATCAAGAGAAGCCACATATGAAGACATTTTGAAATAGGGAGTTTCAAAGTCAAGTATATATTTCTGTTGGGACACCGGAGCAGAAAAGAAACACAGGTGAAGGGAGACAATTTTGTTGCCCATCAGATTGCAACATACAAAAGAAACTATCTCAAAATGGGTAACTTGTGTGCAGAATGGGCAAACATCATTGGTGTGACCTGCAGCCCTTCACATTTGATTCTTTTGTTCTGTTAGTGGCTGTGTATTTTTAAAACGGATACACACATATTAGGTCTAGTTCTGCAAGCCTTGCTCATGTAGACTGACCAATGAGAGTCAGGTTTGGACCTTTTGAGAAAATACAAGCCAGATCCTCAGTTGGTGTAAATGAGTATTGCTCCATTGACTTTGATGGAGCTACTCTAATTTACACCAGATGAGTATCTAGCCCAATACACTGCAATGAAGCTGAAGCCCTCCTGTTCAAGGGACATTCCAGGGCATATAGGGGGCTGCACAAGGAAGGGCAAAGGGTTTGATGCATGATCCCACCACCCTGCCATTTCTTCAAGCATGGTCCTTAGAACTATGGATCTTCCTTTTTCAGGGATGAGGGAATGGTGGTGTGGAAGAAACCAAATCCCCTTCATGCAGGCAAGGAAAGAGCCACCCAGGGAGAGTGGTCTGTCTCAGAACTTCACAGAAAGATGATCTTGGTCTAAGTCATGAACTTACACTGGTTCCGGCAATGATCCTTCTATTCCAAACTTCTGAGAAAATCTCATCTCAGGGGTTTATTTCAATAGATCTGTTGATTCATATCCTTGCATTTGTAGTCCTGTGTGTGTGTTGAGTTGTCTCTGTCAACTGTACCAAATTGTGTGATGATTTATGATATCAGCAAAAGGGGGGAAAAATCCCTTTCATTTGTAATGAAATGCCAGGATACTAACCCAGGTGTCCACAGGCAGAAGTCTAGTGTGCTAATCTCTCGTACCACATGCTGTCTTCATGAATTGCTATTTGAAATTATTGAGACCTTAAAATACAACAAATCTTTGAAATTTCTAAAAGAAAATCTTCAGACATGTATACATTTTTTCTTAATTTCCTATTAACTAAAAATGAGGTAAATTAGTTATTCATCCAACTTCTGCATACACTGTTATAGTCTTTACATATTACACTGAAAATTAACCTTGTGTATATCCACTCATGTGGATATACTGTAATTGACTACTTCTGGAATACCAGCATGCCTAAAACTCCCATTTCACCTTTGATTGTATATATTCACCCAGTGTTTTCAAAACCCCTTGAACGTAATTGAAATAACCCAGCCTTTTCAACATTAAATTGTACATCACTTGAGCCTTCATTAATTTGATAGGAATCTTGAGTAAATAGTAGTGAAGTGATAAAGAGGAAAACAAAAGAATCCTATCCTGTTTTATGTCTGCTTTTAATCTACTATTGGAAGAACAAAGGCAAATGTAATAACCAAATCCTCTTTTAGCCAGAACAGTGAAAATATGACAGCAACATCACATAGATTAATCCAAGAACTTTTAATCAGTGGAATGTTTTTCTTTATGCTGCTCCAATTTAGGTGTTGCCAAAAGCTTTACCCACTTTTATTTTTAGAGAATTTTCAGTGGCAAATCCCTTAATCTATAATCTTGATTTATAAAGGTCTGTTTGTTCCATTTTATTAATTTGCACTGTGCAAACCCAGCTTTGCTGAGTGACTTTCTATTAAAAAAATAACAAAAACATCCTGAAGTGGCTTTATCTATAGCTATTCTAAGCTTCTTTTCTCCTCTTCTCTTACAGAAAAAATGCAGCTGTTCCGAATAAGAAATATTCCTGTATTTTAACAGAATTACTATGCAGTAATTATGTGCAAAGCATTTCTGCTTTGGGATAGTAAAAATGTGATCTTTGGTAACAGTCTAACCTAACCTGCAACAGGGGTAGACTTCTATCTTTGGCATTCCCTAGGGGTGAGTAGGGAAACCCAGGCCCACACTCTCCACCAGGTTATGATCCAGAGCCCAGTGGTAAGCAGCTAAGTCCTGCTTCCCAAAGTGCAATACTGCTGCCTTCCTGCATCACTTCTTACCAATCCCCTTTCTTACCAATGGATAAAGTAAACATATTAAATAACTGAACTCAGAGGTAAAGTGCAGAATCACAAGTCCCCCCTTTGTGCATTTGACCAAGTCATTGTAGTCAGACCTTGGGCAGCTGGAGCTCCTGCAGTGCTCCTTCCCAGGAGCTTGAAACGTAGGCCCCTTCACTTCCGCTGTGGGTCTTCTACTGAGCTACTCTGCATCCTTTTTATGCTCTTCCTCCAGTCCATGCATATTTTGCGAGTGTGGCAGGGTTGGGCCAACTGATCACAGAGTAGCTCTTTCTGGTGTGGGATTTGTACACCCCATCACAGCGCCAAACTAGGAGTCAGGAGCTCTGGGTTCTGTTCCCAACTCTGCCATGAATTGTCATCTAACCTGAGACAAATCTCACAACTTTTCTGTGCCTCAGATTCACCATCTGCAATATATGGCTAACAATACTCAGTCAATTATGTAAAATCTTTTGAGATCTGTGGATGAAAAGCGCTATGTAAATGTGTATTCATTTGCACTATCAGGGACCGATTTTGTCATCCAATCATACCCCTGCATGCCTCTTGTGAGGTATGTAGGGGGCCATTAGTGTGCTGCAATGCACTACAAGTGATTTCCCTTGTCAGAGGCACAACTTAGGGCCACAGGAACATTTTATATAAAGAATTTATGTATCAATATAGTGTGTGTATATATAATATGCATATGGTGCATTTACATGTGGCCAAAAGTATGCAAACACTACCATCTCACTGGATTTTGGTAGGTATTTTACACTATGCACTGGTTTTGTTAATTGTTTTGGAATGGTTTAATTTTAGTGCCTTATTAATTGCTCACATAAAACCTGATTCGGATTGCTACTTATCAGTGACATCTCCTGCTGAACAGACAGGAATGTTTTCTATTATAACGCAATATCCAAAAAAGGATTGGGATTGGTCTGTGTTGCCTCCACTACCCACTTCTGTGTATCTGCATTCTGGAGTCTTTAGCAATTACCAATAGGAACTAATATAGTAAAAACATTCCATATAATATAATATTAATTATCTCTATATGTTGATGTACAAAGTCAATGGATTGTGTGGGATGGGACTTTACATATTTTACTGCTACTCTTTCATTCGTTCAGGCTATAGACACAAGATACTCATGCATTTATTACAATGGGATGGTTATCTTTGCTGACGAACAGGCTAAGCACTTTTCAAATAGGCTTACATTCTAGAAAATACAGTAAAACCTACTTTAATAATATCTCAATTACATAACTGCATTTCCATCAACACAAAAGGCCAAATTTCCAAGATCAGCCTCTAAATTTGCATCCACCATTCTTTGTTCTCCCTTCCCTCAAATTTAAATGTGCATGTTGAGAAACTGGTTGCAAATGTGGAGACCAGGTGCTGGTCTACATTAGAAAATTAGCTCAGCATAACTATGCCATTCAGGGATGTGAAAAATCCAGATCTCTGAACAACACTGTTAAACCGTCCTAACCCCGCATTGTAGGCAATAGTAGGCCGATGAGAAAATTCTCCTGTTGACATAGCTACTGCCTCAAGGGGAGGTGGTTTACCTATGCTGATGGGAGAACCCTCCTATTGGCATACGTAGTGTCTTCACCAAAGTGTTACAGTGGAGCAGAAGCAGTGGTTCAGCTGCAGCATTTTAAATGTAGACAAGTCCTGGGATGAGGACATTCTGTAAACTGGGCTGAGAGGCCCACTGAAACTAAAGTAGTGGCCAAATGAATGAACATTTTTAAAGTAATTTCCTTCCAAATGTGGATAGCACTGCCACAATGTTCCCAATTGTCCACCGATTTTGTTGATTTTTGCATTTGAAGAACTCATTGATTTCCATGAAAGATCTAGCAGTTTAAGAACTGTTTGTTTTAATTGTCTCCAGTCAAGAGTAATATAGTCTTCCTTTCCACAAACTAAAACTATTATCCTCTTTTTTTGGCTGTCTTTTGATCCACTGGGTTGGTAGAACAAAGGCATGTGAGATTAGCAATTCTGCTGTCAACCAAAGAAATATTTTTTAAAAATATAGTTGTATCGTGGATTAATCTGAGAGCTTTTAATTAATGTTTTCTTTTTGCTATGTTGAACTCAGCCGATGTTTTCTTTTCCTTACCTGCTTCCCTTCTTTATCTTTAGTAAATTAAAAACCAAATCCTGGCATCTGAAAGTATGATTTAGCTAGGTCTTTTTCCCACCCTCTTGCATGCTCCATTTTATTAATCTGTGCTATGCAATCCCAACTGCATTGAATGATTCTATTAAAAATATCAATAAACTTGAGTGGCTTTATCTACACCCTTTCTAAGCCTCTTCTCTTTGTCTAGTTTTACAGAGAGAAGTGCAGACATTGACTAGAAAAGATTTTCAAATACTATGCTATTCACCAGATACTTACGGATAGCACATTAAAACTAGAGTGGATAATACATATCCTTTTCTATTTGCTTCTGGTACTTTCCATTCAGTGGTCATGACAGTGAATAGTTTCAGTGATGAAAACTTTCTGGTTTTTTTTTTATGAAATACTTATTATGAGGGGGGAGAGTGACCCTTTCTTTGAGATTTCCGTCAGTTTTGCTTCATACATGCAAAGTGCTTCGGAAGCACAAATCAAACAAAGTCAGGTTCCTGAAAGTCATTTCTTTTTACTCTAAAAATGAAACAAGCTAACTTCAGATTTTCCTAACTTTTTGTAGATTCGACTTGTATTGTTGACAATATCTTTTTTAGTTACATATTAGAATAGTTGTGTATTTTTAAAATTCTCACTATCATTTTGCTGTCAGAGTTTCTCAAAGTGTCAGAACTCAAAATGAGAGATTTTTCTGGCTCATGTTTTAAATATCTTCTGTTTTCCTCTATCATGTTAAAAACTTTGAATTCTGCATCTCTCATCTTCTAAGGTTATGTCTACACTACAAAATTAGGTCGAATTTATAGAAGTCGATTTTTTAGGAAGCGATTTTGTAGTCGATTGTGTGTGTCCCCACTAAGCGTATTAAGTCGCATTAAGTCTGCGGAGTGCGTCCACAGTACCGAGGCTAGCGTCGACTTTCAGAGCATTGCACTGTGGGTAGCTATCCCACAGATCCCGCAGTCTCCGCCACCCATTGAAATTCTGGGTTGAGCTCCCACTGCCTGATGGGGCAAAAACATTGTCGTGGGTAGTTTTGGGTATATGTCGTCAGTCGCCCCTCCCTCCATGAAAGCAACAGCAGACAATCGTTTCGCGCCTTTTTTCCGTGCAGACGCCACACCACGGCAAGCGTGCAGCCCGCTCAGCTCAGCCGCCGCTGTTGTGTCCTGGGTGTTGCTGGCAGCAGACAGTACAATAGGGCTGAAAGCCATCTTCACACTTCCGCTGCCACTCTGCTCTCCTGCTCTGGCAGCTGAGAGTACAATAGGGCTGAAAACCATCGTCACGCTTCC
>NW_020714338.1:0-931 GCF_002925995.2 Terrapene triunguis | reverse complement strand
TCGGAGGGTGGGAGGGGGAATCAGGGCTGGGGCAGGGGGTTGGGATGTAGGAAGGGCTGCAAGCTCCAGCTGGGGGAGTGAGCTCTGGGGTGGGGGTGGGGATGAGGGGTTTGGGGTACAGGAGGGTGCTCTGGGCTGGGATCGAGGGGTTCAGAGGGCAGGAGGGAGATCAGGGCTAGGGCAGGGGGTTGGGGCACGGGGAGAGGTTCAGGGGTGCAGGCTCCGGGTGGCACTTAACTCAAGCGGCTCCCGGAAGCAGCGGCATGTCCCCCCTCCGGCTCCTACATGGAGGCGTGGCCAGGTGGCTCTGTGCACTGCCTTATCCACAGGCACCGCCCCTGCAGCTCCCATTGGGTGCGGTTCCCGGCCAATGGGACCTGCAGGGGTAGTGCTTGGTGCGGGGGTAGTGTGCAGAGCAGAGACCCCTGGCTGCCCCTATGCGTAGGAGCTTGGGGGCGGGGGGTGGGCAATGCCGCTGCTTCTGGCAGCTGCGTGGAGTGGCCCCCGACCCTGCTCCCCGGCTGGAGCACTGGAGTGGGGCAAGCCCCAGACCCTGCTTGCCAGCAGGAGCTCAAGGGCCAGATTAAAACGGCTGGCGGACCGGATTTAGCCTGCGGGCCGTAGTTTGCCCACTCCTGATTTAGATCATCTCTGACAGATGTTTGTCTAACCTGCTCTTAAAAATCTCCAAGGATGGTGATTCCACAACCTCACTAGGTAACTTATTCCAGTGCTTAACCACCCTGATAGTTAGGAACCCCACCCCCGTTGCTGCAATTTAAACCTATTGCTTCTTGTCCTATCCTCAGCGGTTAAGGAGAACAATTTTTCTCCTTGTAACAACCTTCTATGTACTTTAAAACTGTTATCATGTTCCAGCAGACAGAAGAATGACAGGATTCAGGGGCTGAAAGTTGAAGTTGGTATAATT
>NW_020714337.1:0-1363 GCF_002925995.2 Terrapene triunguis | reverse complement strand
CCTCCTGCACCCCAAACCTCTTATCCCTGGCCCCACTCCAGAGCTCGTACCCCCAGCGAGAGCCCTCACCGCCCTGCACCCTAACCCTCTGCCCCACCCTGAGCCCCCTCCCACACTCCAAACCCCTCGGCCCAACATCACCTCCATATTGGTGCACATAAAATTAATTCTGCACATGCACGTAAAAAATTAGAGGGAACAGTGCCATTATTTCCCCTACAGCAGTCTGTTCAGCACTTTGTGACTAAGCCATAATACCCAGGACAGGTTTAGGTTTAGCTCAGATCTCATGTGCACACTAGTTATTGTTTGTGTGCATGTTGGTGCTGGATGCAAGGTAATCTCAACCTAGTCAGCTTATCAAAGGAAAGGTTAAGCACAGTCTTGATCAGGCCTGTAAGTAGGTAGAAGAGAACTGATTTTAGAGGCTCTTCAACTAGCAGAGAAAGGAATAACAGTGGCTGAAAGTTGGGAGTTAGGATAATTCAAATTGCAGACAAGAGGAAACGTTTTCCCAGCGAGTAATGAACCAAGTCGTTTTCCCAGAGAAGTGGTTCACTCATCCTCACGTGGAATATTCAAATTGATTCTGACGTCTTCTTACAAGACGTGCTGTAGTTCAACCACAAGGTGTCATGGATTCTCAGGGTCTGTGTGATCGCCCCGGCCTGGATAGCCTCTTTGGGAAGCACCCTCAGCTTTCCCAGGGCTGTGGGTTTAGCTTTTTCACAAGAAACAGCTGCGTGGCTTCCTGAGACCAGACTCCTCCTCAGAGAGCAGTGCAACCAGAAAAATATCTACATTGCTGCAGGGCAGCCTTTTCAAAGCCAGGCAACATTTACTAGTCATCAGGACTACAGCATCAGAGAGACATTAGGTCAGCATGGAGAAGCAAACCTTCAGTCAGAGTCCATCTGTCCTGCTTCCCAGAGACTCCTCCAGTCTGTCTCCATCTCTGTTTCCTTGTCCCATTGGGATCCTCCTTTGGGTGTGCTCAGTTCTGCTGTTCTCCTGCTGGGACTTTTAGTCCCCTCCCCTGCTGAGAGTTGGGGAATTAACTTGCTCTGGGCCCGCAGTGGTTAGGTGTGAATGTCCTGGTCCTTGGCTCTTCCATTGTCAATGCAGGGCCCTCTATTCAGACCTGCTGACCCCATTCAGTTCTTGATAGCACATCTGGATCCAACTCAGGCAGCCTGACCCACATAGCCCATCCCGCCCCCTCTTCCATGGAAAGCAATTTAACTCCTATACACGAATACAGGCAGTGTGTAAACTGAGATACAGATATGGATCATAAACATATTACCAAAAATTCCCACATTCATCACATTGGGTATTGGGCTCGCTGGTCTCATTCATGTAG
>NW_020714336.1:0-1836 GCF_002925995.2 Terrapene triunguis | reverse complement strand
GAGATCCATCTGCAGAGAGGGCAGCACGGGACAGTCAAGGTAATTCCATGGGGCTAGCGCTCTCGGGGAAAGCACTGTATCAGCATCTGTGGAGATTTAACCTGCACCATCACTCAGAACTTCCTGAAACTGTCACAATTCATGCTATGTCTACACTAGCGAGCTTACCGCGACACAGCGGTACCGATGCAGCTGCTCTGTGCCGACAGGACAGCTCTCTCCCATCGAAATAATTAAACTACCCCCAACCAGCGGCCGTAGCTATGTCGGCATGAGAAGCTCTCCCACCGACATAGCGCTGTCCTCACCAGCGCTTATGTCAGTGTAACTTATGTCTGTCTGGGAGGAGGTTTTTTCACACCCCTGAGTGAGACCAAGTTTTTCCGACATAAGTGGTTGTATAGACATAGCCTCAGGCTGAGATATTCCATGCCTGTCTCTGCCGGAGGAAACTGCTGGTGTAACATTTGATCTGAAAAAGTTTAGCTATTTATTCAAACAAGAAAAATGAACCCCCCCCCCCCCAAGAATTTTCCTATTACAAACAGTTATTTCAGAGCTGATTTGAGCATGTCTAGTGTCAAAGCAGCTGGGGAGAGAACAGTGAAATTGACCTGGGCACTAGTCACCATTAAGGAGAATTGTCTTTGAGAGTACTGATGAAATTAGCTCTTTAGCTGTCTGAAAATCGCACCTCACCCACATTCAGTACCTGCGGGATGATTTTTGCTCCTTTATCAATGCCCCAAATGAAGGAAAGTTGTGCTGTGCATGGATCTTAGCTGTATAGCATTCAGAGGAGTGCAGTCTAAACCACTGCACACTTGCCAAGGTGCAAACGACAGAGCCACCTGCTAGGGTGCACATGGACTGGATTGTGCTAGGTCTTCTTCAAGCAACCTCGGAAAGCAGGGCTGAGGGGGGAAAGGAAAGAGGCCAGTGCTCAGTTTGACTCACTGCACACCTGGTGTAGGAATGACTTTAATGGACCCCATCTGGCACACAAAGGTCAGTACGCTGCGGGAGAGGATGGCCACATGTGGAGGTTCGGAAATTGAATGATGAGAAGTAGTGATTAAAGGCTGTATGAACAGGCACATGCCCGGGGGAGTGTAGTTTGGCTTGCGCATACACCCTGAAGCTTAGCACTTCCTGACATGTCAGTGCCTTGCTGTGCATCCTTCCCCACCCTCGCTGGTTTTATGCAATAGAAATTAAAGAGGGAGGGGGAAAGACGTCTTCATTATTCGTCTTGCTTTGGGCCTAGGAGCCCTCGTCATGTTGTGCTCGGTGCTATACAAACACAAAACAAAAAGACGTCCAAGCTTAATTCTCCTACCTACGCCCTCCCTGCCCACACACCCCTTCAAATGCTCCGGGGTTGTTTCTTACAGCAAATTGTCGTATGCAGCTACAAGGAGAAGATGGGTTTAATAGCTCTCTGCTGATCAGATTACAGTGGGATTTCCCCTAAACTCCTCACCCATCACCAGCTCTGCCTGCCACTGCCCTGTTGTTTTACAGTGTGTGAGGGATCCATCCCCTGGATTAATCTCTTTGGTGCTGTTTTCCCCCCAATCAGATCGCTGGAGTGACTGTGACCCTCCCGGTGAATGTTAAAACACTAGGAGTTGCCATTTATCAGCATGGACTGTACACAGTGCTGCAGACTTCCTTTGGGTTGAATGTGAGCTACGACCTGGCCCACAGCCTCTTCGTCGGCCTCCCCCCCGAGTACCGAGGCCAGACCTGTGGGCTGTGCGGGAACTTCAATGGAGCGGCTGAGGATGATTTTGTGACGCGTAACGGCTCCCTAGGGAAGGACGCCTTCCACTT
>NW_020714335.1:0-1200 GCF_002925995.2 Terrapene triunguis | reverse complement strand
GTACAATTTCTCAACAGTAGGATCTTGACACCCTGTCAGGAAGCTTCTTTCTCTAAGGCTACGTCTTCACTACCCGCCGATCTGGCGGGTAGCAATCGGTTTATCGGGGATCGACTTACTGCGTCTCATGAAGACGCGGTAAAATCGATCCCTGATCGCTCTGCCGTCGACTCCGGAAATCCACCTCGACAAGAGGCGGCAGCGGAGTCGGCGGCAGCGGTCAGCTTTCCCCCGTCCTCACCGCCAGGTAAGCCGACCTAAAATACGCAACTTCAGCTACGTGAATACCGTAGCTGAAGTTGCGTATCTTAGGTCGGAACCCCGCTGTAGTGTAGACCTAGCCTAAAACTCAGGTCCATGAAGATCAGTATGCCTTCAGTACTGGGGGAGAAGCTGGCAGTGGGGTGGTGTGACTATACAGGCATAATACAGTAGCCCATGCATGTAAACTCACATCCCCTAGAGGCTAACACAGGGCTTTGTTTACACTAATTACTATTGCTGAACCTGCACTCGCCTTCACTGTAGCCAGGAGGTGAGATTAGGGTTAAGCTCTTTCCATTTAAGGAGCAACACTCTTTGACAGGTACCTAATTGCAAAATGAGATCTCCTCATTCTGCAACTATAGAGGCTCAAAATCTAGTCTGTCACCCACAGAAGTTGGTCTAACAAAAGATTACCTCCCCCACCTTGTCTAATCTCTGCAGAAACATGGCTGCAACAACACTGCAAACCGATTACAACTGTTAAGAAAAGTTTAACATCAGGCAATAGCTCAGTAGCAATAGCCACTCCCTAACTTGCTTCCTTCATGAGAACAGTTAGTTGGACATATTGCAGCCAAGGCATTGCAAAAACTTCTTGGTGCCTTCCAGAGGGATCTTGAACATTTGATCAAAAAGCTTCAGAGCTGTAAGACTATGGAGTGAGATCATTGCGCTTTATTCAGAACATAAAAACCTCTCACTTGGAGAAGGAGCCTGGAAAGTAATGCCTAGAATACTTGGGCAAGAGACAATTCTGCAGTCAGTATAGATAGGTGGAGAAAGTATTCAGATGCCAGTCATAACAATCTTGATTGGGTAACTGAATTAAAATGCATGGGAGGAAACATGGAACTATGAACTATTGAAGGGGACACTATTTTTCATTGAAATTTTTTACAAAATGTTCATAACTTGGGAGAGGGAGGGAACCAC
>NW_020714334.1:0-1200 GCF_002925995.2 Terrapene triunguis | reverse complement strand
GTACAATTTCTCAACAGTAGGATCTTGACACCCTGTCAGGAAGCTTCTTTCTCTAAGGCTACGTCTTCACTACCCGCCGATCTGGCGGGTAGCAATCGGTTTATCGGGGATCGACTTACTGCGTCTCATGAAGACGCGGTAAAATCGATCCCTGATCGCTCTGCCGTCGACTCCGGAAATCCACCTCGACAAGAGGCGGCAGCGGAGTCGGCGGCAGCGGTCAGCTTTCCCCCGTCCTCACCGCCAGGTAAGCCGACCTAAAATACGCAACTTCAGCTACGTGAATACCGTAGCTGAAGTTGCGTATCTTAGGTCGGAACCCCGCTGTAGTGTAGACCTAGCCTAAAACTCAGGTCCATGAAGATCAGTATGCCTTCAGTACTGGGGGAGAAGCTGGCAGTGGGGTGGTGTGACTATACAGGCATAATACAGTAGCCCATGCATGTAAACTCACATCCCCTAGAGGCTAACACAGGGCTTTGTTTACACTAATTACTATTGCTGAACCTGCACTCGCCTTCACTGTAGCCAGGAGGTGAGATTAGGGTTAAGCTCTTTCCATTTAAGGAGCAACACTCTTTGACAGGTACCTAATTGCAAAATGAGATCTCCTCATTCTGCAACTATAGAGGCTCAAAATCTAGTCTGTCACCCACAGAAGTTGGTCTAACAAAAGATTACCTCCCCCACCTTGTCTAATCTCTGCAGAAACATGGCTGCAACAACACTGCAAACCGATTACAACTGTTAAGAAAAGTTTAACATCAGGCAATAGCTCAGTAGCAATAGCCACTCCCTAACTTGCTTCCTTCATGAGAACAGTTAGTTGGACATATTGCAGCCAAGGCATTGCAAAAACTTCTTGGTGCCTTCCAGAGGGATCTTGAACATTTGATCAAAAAGCTTCAGAGCTGTAAGACTATGGAGTGAGATCATTGCGCTTTATTCAGAACATAAAAACCTCTCACTTGGAGAAGGAGCCTGGAAAGTAATGCCTAGAATACTTGGGCAAGAGACAATTCTGCAGTCAGTATAGATAGGTGGAGAAAGTATTCAGATGCCAGTCATAACAATCTTGATTGGGTAACTGAATTAAAATGCATGGGAGGAAACATGGAACTATGAACTATTGAAGGGGACACTATTTTTCATTGAAATTTTTTACAAAATGTTCATAACTTGGGAGAGGGAGGGAACCAC
>NW_020714333.1:0-1013 GCF_002925995.2 Terrapene triunguis | reverse complement strand
CCTGTGAAGTGAGACTTGGCCACAGCTGCGATGACATATGTTAAGCTGTTATGTAACATTTGTTTTCCTGAAGATTGCTCAGTAAAATGCACACATCTGGGAGAGCAAGATCCCAAGCCATAAAACTATGCCTGGTGCTGGGTGTGTTTACATCCTGGAGCACATGCTGTCACTTGGAGGGTGTTAATGCTCCATGGATAGGGGAAATATAAGTGTGTGGTCAATGGTTATGTTTCTTACCAAAGGGTAAATGGTAGTAAATGGGGAGGAGATACTTTAAGAACCACTGACCTTTCTAGAAAAGCACCGGCTAATTTCAGAGGAAAAGTGGTTACACACGCGGGATCTGGATTTAATTCCCAGCTCTGCCACAAATTCCTGTAGGGCCTCAGACTAGTCATTTCAATTCTTTGTGCTTCTGTTCCCCATTTGTAAAATAGGGATAATCTTCTCTTCCACCATTGTCTGTTTAGATTATAAATTCTTAGGGGAAGAGACCGTCTTCTGCTTCTGCCTAGCACAACAAGACCTGAGTCAGTTGGGGACTTCAGGCGCTGCCATAATGCAAATAACAGCAATAGTAGTTTACCCAATTTCTCATTAAAACAATTCCATCTCTAGATTGGTGGCAAACAGTGGCAATAGTAGTGCTGTTGCAAAAGGGCCAGCCTTTTAAAGGTATTGAGGCACCTAAAGATGCAGATAGGGATCTAGTGAGATGTTCAAAATGCAAGGTGCCTATCTCTATCAATGGGAATTATGTACCTAGGAACTTTTTGAAAATCCCACCAGGTGCCGATTTACCTTTCTGTGTTCCTAAATACTTTTGAAAATCTGACCCTTAGTATCTCAGGTGCAGGTAGAACATGTGCTGCGAAGGTTTTCTAAAAGCTCTGCTCTAGGAATTATTGTGGGCACAGGGCCGGCTCTACCATTTTTGCCGCCCCAAGCAAAATAAAATAATACATACAAATAAAAATAAGCCGCCCGAACTGCCGAAGCAAAATAAATAA
>NW_020714332.1:0-7360 GCF_002925995.2 Terrapene triunguis | reverse complement strand
TGTGTTTATGAAAGGGGTGCCAATAATGAGATGCTTCCTCCAGCAGAGGAACATTCCATCCTAAAAGTGGTCAAGAGGCAGGAGCTAGTGTTTAAACATAACTCTGGTCTGGTGCTTAACAGAAAGATGCAGTTCTTCCCCTGAAGATATATGACCTATGGGGCAGAGCAGGTGGTAATCCCCCTCCCCAACCACAGTCTCTGGGTCAATGGGGTATTATCACCCTGAATTACTGTACAATGTCTTGCTTGATCACTCTTCTCTAGGTTACATCTGAAACACAGGAGTTGGCATCTTCCAGACTGACAGATGTCAAGGAGACCATGATCAGAATGGTAGATATGACCAAAGAGGCTGTGCAGGACAGCATGAAGACCACCAAATCAGTGGTAACTGACAGCATGAGCACAGTTGCGGAATCCAGAATGGGCCAATTGGCCATAAGTGGAATGGAAGCAGTGCTGGAGAAATCGGAAGAGCTCTTGGATCACTATCTTCCCATGACAGATGAAGAACTAGGTCAGAACACATGAATGACAGGTCTCTTATCTTTAAAAGTTTAGGGTAATCCTCCCTTTGGGCCAAACTTCTCTCCAGGCTTCTCAGTCTTATGCCACCAAATGCAGGCTCATCCTACAGCATTTTCATATCTTAACCCTCAGTCTCTGCTTTTAGTTGTTGCTCAAATCATTTTATGCCCACCAAGTGGGGACAGTGTGGTACTAGAAGGAATGATGGGCATGACTATTCATTAGAAGTCAGGATCCTTAGCAAAGTATGCAAAAAATCTTAGTAGTGCTGTGTGGGCTTTGTTTTTAAGGCTGAAGTTACCTCTGGGGTACTTGATAGGTGCCTAGACAAATGCTTGTTACAAGGGAGCTTAAGATTTAGCAGATCAGTATGGCTTGTACTCCTTCACCCTCTCAGATTAAGAGATTGGTAAACAACCTGAACTTTCTTCCCTCTAGCTGAACTTGCTGAATCTGTGGAAGGGGCTGAAGTGTCTTCAGCACAACCACAAGAGCGTCGGAGTTACTTCGTGTGTTTAGGTTCCCTGTCAACCAAACTTCGCCAACGTGCCTACCACTATTCCCTAAACAAGATGAGACATACCAGTCAAGGCATCAGAGAGGCTCTTTCCCAGCTTCATCAAACCATGGGACTGGTAGGAACTCCACTATCTCTTAAAACTGATTTCCCTTCAGGGCAGGGAACACCTCAAATTCTACCTGTATAGAATGTGGTACAATGTGGCTTAGACCTCATTCATGGTTGTGTTATGTAACTAGACCCTTCTACTCCTGATGCATTGAGCATACCACTCTGTGGGGTGAAGGCATGTCATCAACCATGGAACTAGAATAACTGATGTGCAAATGTCTCAATATGCTTAATCCACTTCTAGATTGAATACCTTAAGCAAGGGGTTACTCTTCAAGAAGTCCAGGAGAAGTTCCATCACATATGGGTGAGCTGGAATAGAAAGCAGACAAAAGGCAGTGAGATGAAAGATCTGGCAAAACCAGAGGTATGTACATTTGGGGGGTAGGGGGCAGCTCTGGTCTGAGAGGTTAGCCATTATTCTGCGCCTTGCAGGTTGGCTTATCTTTGGATAAGTAGCTGATGATAAATTCAGGTGACCTTAGTTTTATTATAAAAAGTTGTTCCCTTTGAGCATAATAAGTAGGTGGCTTCCTTGCTTAGACATCCCTAAAGTGATGTCACACCAGCAAGGTCTGCCCAAGAAGCGTAGTCTCTTTAGATTCATTTTTTTTCTCTTTAAAAACCCTCAGCACAGCCTGCGAACTGATTGTAGATCATGGGTTTGCAACCAGTGAAACCCCTGTTAACTAACTTGGCTTAGCTCTGTTTTGACCTAGCTTACATGGCTTATTGCCTCTGGTGTTAGCCTCCATTGTCACAAGTTGCTGCTCATAGGGAAGGTGCAATTTGGTTTCTTTATATTTCTCCTGAAAGAGTGCATGGCACACCCATTGCAGACCTTGTTGGCGCTAATGGTTTTTCCATCAGATCTCCTTGATGACTGCCATTAGTACCTTGCAGCATAACTTGCCACCTTGCAACATCACCTGAGGTGATGGCAGCGGCAAGCTTGATGATCTTATTGTGTTTTGAACATTAGGATTAAACTTCTATTTCTCCAACAGATGGAGTCTGAGACTTTAGCTATGTCCCGCAGCATTATCCAGCAGCTGCAGGATGCCTGCCAGATGCTAGTATCCAGCATTCAAGGTCTCCCCACCAACTTTCAGGATAAGGTGCAACAGGTGTATCACAACATGGAAGAGCTTCATGCTTCCTTCTCCACTGCTCATTCCTTCCAGGATCTCTCCAGCAGCCTCCTAACCCAGAGCCAGGAGATGGTGACCAAGGCCCAGGAATATGTAGATGAGCTGATGGCATACATGATGGAGAATACTCCTCTGTCTTGGGTTGTGGGACCATTCACCCCATCTGGTAAGGTGTCTGCAGATTCCATTGAACCACAAAACCAAGAAAATGAGGCTGAGGAAGCTGAAGTCCTCACCTCCTCCAAGGCTAAGGAGGACCTGTGACCTAGAAACATGAAACTTCAACTTCTGAGGAAGAAGACAAATTCATTCAGTCTTCCTTCTGACTTCATGTGTACTAGCATCCTTCTGCAGGAAAGACACCAATGGCTAGTACTAGTAAGCACTGTGCCTAGATCTCTACTAATTTCTGGAGGTGGTGTGTGACTGCTATAATGTAGATCACTTCTCAGCTCCGATACTACTTGTTTGTTTAATATCCCTGTCTTCAAAATAAAATTTCACTGCATTTGAATGAAGGTCTACTCTGCTCTTTCTAAGAGGTGATTTCCAGTTCTATAGTGGAAATCTGTGCCTGCAGTTAGTCATGCTATATGTAGCCTTGTTTCTCAGTAGTGGCAACCACTGGCATTAGTGTGTAGACACTTAGAAGCCTGGGAAGCTTCCCCTATATACCATAGAACCAAATCTAGAGCCTTAATTTCTAAGTAGTTCTCGATCAACTACTCACACCTGTAAACAAGCTTTAGTTTCTGCTTAAACTTAGAACAGAAATAAGTTACTTTTGTTGCTCTCATATGGCTGGTAGAATTGCACTTCGGATTTCAGGTAGCAACTTCTGAAAAGCAAACAGTGCAGTTAGTTTAAAATTCCTACCACCAGTCTAGCCCAGGTTGGCTAGACACTACCTGGGTTGCTCAATTCTGAGGCAGGGGCCAGGAGAAAATGAGGCAAAAGAATCTCAGGTGCATATCATAAAACAGGGCTGGCCCTAGAGGGGTTCTAGGGCATAAATGTCACAGCCTATGAAATATTGGTAATTCTGGTGGGTAATGTGCCATAGTATGTATAAATCTCAAACACCTACAAAATCACTTGGAGTCTGTAACAAGGTTGCATAAATCCACACTTCACAGCTAGAAATGTGAAAGGCTATACATGCAATTTTAGCCCTTAGGTACAGCAGGTCCTCTAAATCCACATCATAGGGTGACAAGTATTAGAGGGGTAGCAGTGATTTGGGGTTTTTTTGTGGATACCGACTGAGGAGTCTGGTGGTACCTTAAAGGCAACAGATTTATTTGGGCATAAGCTTTCGTGGGTAAAGAACCCATTTCAGATGCATCTGAAGTGGGTTCTTTACCCACAAGTGTATACCCAAATAAATCTGTTGCCTTTAAGGTACCACCAGACTCCTCATTCCTTTTGTTAAAGGGGTGAGTAATTCAGCTTTTCCCACAGCCTCAGATCTACCTGTCAACTAGGAAAGGTATCAATCACTGCTATGAAAAATACATAACCAACCACTTTTGTAACATAAAACAGATTAAAACAAGAGCTTTTGAATTTCAAATGAAGGTGCTATAGTGCCCATACTACAGAGGATATGGGTTCTGTTTAGTGCACCACACCCTGGGAAAGCCAAAACATTGGGGCCCATGTGCTTAAAGGTATTTAGGCATTGCTCCACTCAGCATTGCAGGACCTCCCTGAGACACAACTTTCATCTACAACTGATATAAGCACTAAGTGCTGAAGTCACTTTTTGAAAATGACACTTGCATTGCTGTCACATGGGTCTTGCATAGCAGTGTTTAAACACTTTATAGTTCAGAGCAGCACAGTTTTATTTTTAAAGTTCTTTAATCTAAAACTGAGGCCAAACTTGAGTGCTATGAGAGGTGGTAAATGACCTATGTCCTAGGTTATTCACAGCCCTGCTACTCCCATTAGTCATTTCTAAACCCAGGCCAAACTTAAGCTATCATAGCACCCTCATTTACCTCCTAGGTTATTCCCAGCTCTTGAGTCATTTCTAGGCTTTGTGCCTCTGTAAAAGGGCCACATGATACCACTTGTAAAATGGGGATAACCATTCACTGTAATCATGCAGTATTTTGAAATCTGGTTATATTCAGTAACTAGCACAAGGGGGCCCAGTTGCAGCAGGGTAGCATATGGAGGCTCCAACTGCAACTATTACAGCTGTGAACTTCCTAATGTGCACAAGTGCTAAAGTTTGCACAATGTAGCTGTACTCATAGTCAATGGGAAAGAAACTGTTCCAGATGCATTTTTTTAAGCCACTCTTTCTACAGAGGGAAAACTGATCTAGTGGTTCTGGAATACCTACATTCTATAAAAACCACCATGAATGCCTTGCCTACGCTAGAATGGGAGATGCAGCATATTCCAGCAAAAGTTTGTTTCCAATATCATTTGACTTCAGCAAACAAAATAAGTAGGGCTAGCAATTAATTGCAGTTAACTTGCACAATTAACTTAATCATGATTAACAGTGCAATTAAGCAGTTTTTTTTAAAACAATAGAATACCAATTAAATATATTTGGATGTTTTTCTACATTTTCAAATATATTGATTTCTATTATAACACAATACAATGTGTAAAGTGCTCACTTTATATTAACTTTTCTTACAAATATTTGCACTGTAAAAATGATAAAAGAAATAGTATTTTTAAATTCACCTCCAAGTACTGAAGTACAATCTATTTAGCAGGAAAGTGCAACTTACAAATGTAGCCTTTTTTTTAGTTACATAACTGCTCTCAAAAACAATGTAAAACTTTAGAGCCTACAAGTCCACTCAGTCCTACTACTTATTCTGCCAATTGGTAAGATAGACAAGTTTGTTTCTATTACAGGAGATGCTGCTGCCTGCTTCTTATTCACAATGTCACCTGAAAGTGAGAACAGGTGTTTGCATGGCGCTTTTGTAGCTGGTGTTGCAAAGTATTTATGTTCCAGATATGCTAAACATTCATATGCCCCTTCATGCTTCAGCCACCATTCCAGAGGACATGATTTCATGCTGATGATGCTTGTTAAAAAATAATGCATTAATTAATTAAATGTGTGACTGAACTCCTTGAGGAGAACTGTATATCTTCAGCTTTGTTTTACCCACATTCTGCCATATATTTCATGTTCTAGCAGTCTCAGATGATGACCCAGCATGTTTGTTTTAAGAACACTTTCACTGCAGATTTGACAAAATGCAAAGAAGGTACCAATGTGAGATTTCTAAAAATAGCTACAGCACTTGACCCCAGGTTCAAGAATCAGCAGTGTCTTCCAAAATCTGAGAGGGATGAGGTGTGAAGAATGTTTTCAGAAATATTAAAAGAGCAACACTCAGATGTGGAAACTACAGAACCCAAACCACCAAAAAGGAAAATCAACCTTCTGCTGGTGGCATCTGACTTGGATGATGAAAATGAACATGGGTCCGTCCACTCTGCTTTGGATAGTTATCGAGCAGAACCCATCATCAGCATGGATGCATGTCCCATGGAACTGTGGTTGAAGATGAAGGGACATATGAATTCTTAGCACATCTGGGACACAAATAGCCTGCAATGCTAGCTACAATAGTGCCATGCAAATGCCCACTCTCACTTTTAGGTGACATAAACAAGAAGCATCCGGCATTATCTCCTCAAATTGTATCCAAGTTTGTTTGAGCGATTGGCTGAAGTAGGACTGAGTGGACTTGTAGGACAAAGTTTGAGTTTAGGTTGGACCCATGTAACCTAATGCATACTAGTTAAGTGAGCTAAACTCAGCTATTTTCCTAGTGCAGACGCAAGGCAACATCTCTAACATATTAGCTGGTCAATTTCTAGACTAAGCTCCTGTATCTATATTAAGAAAAAAAGGTTGGCTTTAGCTACCATGGTGTAGCTAAGTCTGAAGTAAATTCAAAACTTTCCCTAGTAAGGCAAACCCTACAGAGTGTTTCACAGTTTCAGCCTAGATGTTTGGGTATTATGATAAACCAAATCAAAAAGGTTAGTTACTAAATTAGTCACATTAGATTAGATTAGATTAGAAATGGTCTAGACTAAGGCCAGGTCTACACTACCGCGGTAGTTCGACGGCTGGCAATCGAACTTCCGGGTTCGATTTATCGCGTCTGGTCTGGACGCAATAATTCGAACCAGGAAGTGCTCGCCGTCGACTGCGGTACTCCACCTCAGCGAGAGGAGTACCGCGGAGTCGACGGGGGAGCCTGCCTGCCGCGTGTGGACCGCGTCTGAACCGCAGTAAATTCGAACTAAGGTATGTCGACTTCAGCTACGTTATTCACGTAGCTGAAGTTGCGTACCTTAGATCGAATTGGGGTGTTAGTGTGGACCAGGCCTTAGACTAGAAACAGTCATAACTAAAAACAACGGAGGAGTCCTTGTGGCACTTTAGAGACTAACAAATGTATTTGGGTATAAGCTTTTGTGGGCTAGAACCCACTTCATCAGTTCCATGGAGTGGAAAATACAGGAGCAGGTATAAATACAAAGTTCCATCCAAATCACTACACTTCTGTGAATGGTTTTGATGAATCTGTTTTTTCCAATATAAAAACATTCTGCTGAAAAATTCCTGACCAGCTTTAGTCAGATGGCCAAGAATGAAGTTTAAGCCGTGCTGGAGACAGCTGAAGAGCTAGCACATCCCTACCTCCCCACAGCTGGTGAAGTGGGTAAGAACTTGTGTGGGTCACACCCAGGTTGGGAATTTCAAAGAAGCCTAAGGGAGTTCAGTGTTCAGCTTCTAATGATTTCCAGTAAAAGTTGAGTACCTACATCTCATAGGTTCTTTTGAAAATTCCAGCCCTGGTGTCAATATTTTTGCCATAGCTCCAAAATAAAATGGGGGCATCCCAATGTTCCACTCTTTTCGTTACCTTGGACTTTCCCTCTATTTGGAGTTGGCTGATATAATAACAAGCCAGTAAATGGATAAAGGGCCCCTTGCATTGATAAGACCAAATAATTAACAGGATTCCCACTTGAACTAGCTTTAAGCC